>NW_022263322.1:0-15000 GCF_002021735.2 Oncorhynchus kisutch
TCCTCTCTCTCTCTCTCTCTCTCTCTCTCTCTTCTCTCTCCTCTCTCTCTCTCTCTCTCTCTCTCTCTCTCTCTCTCTCCTCTCTCTCTCTCCTCCTCTCTCTCTCTCTCTCTCTCTCTCTCTCTCTCTCTCTCCTCTCTCTCTCTCTCTCTCTCTCTCTCTCTCTCTCTCTCTCTCTCTCTCTCTCTCTCTCTCCTCCTCTCTCTCTCTCTCTCCTCTCTCTCTCTCTCTCTCTCTGGGGAAGTAAGAAGTAAGCTAGGGGAGTAAGAAGAAGCTAAGCAGAAGGCCGGGTGGATTAAATTTAGAGCTAATAATTTAGCGGTTGTAAAAAAGGACAGATTTGGGGTTCACGACCCAAATGTTTCTTTCATACTAAAACATGAATGTCTTTTGGTTTCTTTAAATACTAGTATGGTGTGATAAATAACAGGTCTAATATAAATGAACTGGCTCGGTACCACCCCACCACATAGGAGACGGCTCAAATGGCGGCATGGAAATCGCTGACCATTTTGTGGCAGAATTTTTCTCACTTGCCCGGCAGCAGCAAATCCCCTGTTGAGAGGACTTGAGTGTGAAATCCATTTAGGACAGATTCCGAGCAGAAAGCTTGTCATCTCATTGAAAAGATACCCCTCTCAAAATATGGAACAAGGCCTGTAGGTGTCAAATGCATCACATTCTTATAGCCTCAGTCCCCCAGCCAATCTCCTGTTTATTTAGTTAGTGTGTGTACACAGAGAAAACCAAGGCCAGGGGTAATTGTTTCTTGTTTAATTTCCTATCTATACGTGGCAAGCGAAACAAGCATGTCCTCGGGCAGCAAACAAACACGACTGCAGTACCAAGGTTACTGAATCACAAAGAGAAGAACATGTCTGAAAAGGAGCACGTTAAAGGATTCCGTGAGAAAGTCCCTGAGGATGACAGTACAGCAGGCCCCAGATCAGTTTTTACTAAGACCACGTCCTAAATGTAACCCTATTTCCTCTTTAGTACACTACTAAAGCTCCACGGATGATGTAGGGAATAGGTTGCCATTTGAGACGCCTCATAAGGCCGTTCTACAGCAGACCCCCCTCCTGACCTTGCCTTTAAACATGACAATGGGTTCACTTTTAGAAGTCTTACTCATACTTCCAGTGTGTTTGTAGGAGGTTTCACGGTATCACACAGACAGCATATTGAAGCAGGCAGGAGAGGGTTAGCTGTATTTTATTATCCTCAGAGCAGCTTTGTTCTTCTACATCCTAGTAGTTCACCACTCACCCCTTAAGTCATTTTATAACCACAATCCTGTACTAGACAGACTGTGCTTGGGGAGTCACAAAGTGTATATTGATAGACTACACCATGCTACACCATTCAGAGTTAAAACCCCAGTCGTTTTCCAATAGGAAACTACATCTGAAAGCCCTAGAATGTCAGATGTGGCAGACACGTCTGTCGCAGTTAGTTCCCTGCAGCCTCCAGTTTGCTTAGTTACTTTCAGCGGGTGGCTCATGCTCTCTAGGCCATAGGGGACGTAGGGTCTAACTTCTCCTTCCGTATCCTTCCACCTCCCCCTGCAGTGTTAGCTGAGAGGGGGATGTAGGGTCTAATGTCTCCTTCCGTATCCTTCCACCTCCCCTTCAGTGTTAGCTGAGAGGTGGACTGGGAACTATGTTGTGGGAGCCGTTCCCATGGAGAAGTGGACTGGTGGGAGGTCAGATAAGGATGAACTACTACTGTTCTACTGTTCCAGAAGGAAACTGCTGCACTACCATTCTAGATTAACATGGTCACCGAGGAGGAGACTGCTGCACTACCATTCTAGATTAACATGGTCACTGAGGAGGAAACTGCTGCACTACCATTCTAGATTAACATGGTCACCGAGGAGGAAACTGCTGCACTACCATTCTAGATTAACATGGTCACTGAGGAGGAAACTGCTGCACTACCATTCTAGATTAACATGGTCACTGAGAAGGAGACTGCTGCACTACCATTCTAGATTAACATGGTCACCGAGGAGGAGACTGCTGCACTACCATTCTAGATTAACATGGTCACTGAGGAGGAAACTGCTGCACTACCATTCTAGATTAACATGGTCACCGAGGAGGAAACTGCTGCACTACCATTCTAGATTAACATGGTCACTGAGGAGGGAAACTGCTGCACTACCATTCTAGATTAACATGGTCACCGAGGAGGAGACTGCTGCACTACCATTCTAGATTAACATGGTCACCGAGGAGGAGACTGCTGCACTACCATTCTAGATTAACATGGTCACTGAGAAGGAGACTGCTGCACTACCATTCTAGATTAACATGGTCACTGAGAAGGAGACTGCTGCACTACCATTCTAGATTAACATGGTCACTGAGAAAGAGACTGCTGCACTACCATTCTAGATTAACATGGTCACTGAGAAGGAGACTGCTGCACTACCATTCTAGATTAACATGGTCACTGAGAAGGAGACTGCTGCACTACCATTCTAGATGAACATGGTCACTGAGAAGGAGACTGCTGCACTACCATTCTAGATTAACATGGTCACTGAGGAGGAAGCTGCTTCACTGATACTCCACAGCGTATGTACTGTACAATGTTGTCAAAACTGTCAGCTAAACACCAAGAAAGACATTTGAAGAATTTCAGAAGTGTTTAGAGTTACTATTATTTCTTTCAACCCAATTCCACAATTTTCAGTGACTTCACCCCTACCCATATGTACATACTGTATCTACCTCAATGACCTCGTACCCCTGCACATCCACTCAGCACTGGTACCACGTGCATATAGCCAAGGTAACGTCACTCATTGTGTATTTATTCCTTGTGTTATCATTTTTCTACATTGTTCTCTCTGCATTGTTGGGAAGGGCTTGTAAGTAAGCATTTCACTGTTAGTCTACACTAGTTGTTTACCAAGTATGTGACAAATTAGTAATTATTTGACCTCAACCTATACGCTTTTCTGGATATTCAGTATCTGATACTGAAATGTCTAAGCGTGCTTCCCAAATGACACCCTATTCCCTACATACAGTGCCTTCAGGAATTATTTAAACGCCTTGACTTTTTCCACATTTTGTTACATTATAGCCTTATTGTAAAATGGATACATAATACCCCATAATGAAAAACAGATGTTAGGAAATTTTTTGCAAATTTATAATAACTTAAAAACAGAAATACCTTATTTACATAAGTATTCAGACCCTTTGCTATTAGACTCGAAATTGAGCTCAGGTGCATCCTGTTTCCATTGATCATCCTTTGAAATGTTTCTACAACTCGATTGGAGTCCACCTGTGGTAAATTCAATTGATTGGACATGATTCGGAAAGGCAGACACCTGTCTATATAAGGTCTCACAGTTGGCAGTGCATGTCAGAGCAAAAACCAAGCCATGAGATTGAGAGAGTCATCTGTAGAGCTCTGAGACAGGATTGTGTCGAGGATCAGATCTGGGGAAGGGTACCAAAAAATTTCTGCAGCACAGCCCGCTGGGAGTTTGCCAAAAGGCACCTAAAGACTCTCAGACCATGAGAAACAAAATTCTCTGGTCTGATGAAACCAAGATTGAACACTTTGGCCTGAATGCCAAGCGTCACGTCTGGAGGAAACCTAGCACCATCCCTGCACCATCCCTACGGTGGTGGAAGAATCAGGCTGTGGAGGTGTTTTTCAGCGGCAGGGACTGGGTGACTAGTCAGGATCGAGGCAAAGCCGAACAGAGCAAAGTACAGAGAGATCCTTAATGAAAACCTTCTCCAGAGCTCCCAGGACCTCAGACTGGGGCGAAGGTTCGCCTTCCAAAAGGACAACGACACTGTAACGATCTTCGTCTTCATCGGATGAGGAGTAGGAAGGATCGGACCAAAACGCAGCGTGGTAAGTGTCCATGATTATTTATTATACCAGAACACGAAAATAGAAAATAACAAAGTGAATGTAAGAAATGAAAATCGAAACAGTCCTGAAAGGTGAAAACACAAAACAGGAAACAACTGCCCACAAACACCAGGTGGGAAAAGGCTACCTAAGTATGGTTCTCAATCAGAGACAACGATAGACAGCTGCCTCTGATTGGGAACCATACCAGGCCAAACGCATAGAAAAGAAAACATAGAAAAACAACATAGAATGCCCACCCCAACTCACGCCCTAACCAAACCAAAATAGAGACATAAAAAAGGAACCAAGGTCAGGGCGTGACAGACCCTAAGCACACAGCCAAGACAACGCAGGAGTGGCATCGGAACAAGTCTCTGAATGTCCTTGAGTGGCCCATCCAGAGCCCGGACTTAAACCTGATTGCACATCTCTGGTGAGACCTGAAAATAGCTGTGCAGAAACACTCCCCATCCTACCTGACAGAGCTTGAGAGGATCTGCAGAGAAGAATAAGAGAAACTCCCCAAATACAGGTGTTCCAAGCTTGTAGAGTCGTACCAAAGAAGACTTGAGGCTGTAATCGCTGCCAAAGGTGCTTCAACAAAGTACTGAGTAAAGGGTGTGAATACTTATTTAAATGTAATATTTCAATTTTAAATTTTTTTAAATTAGCAAACATTTCTAAAAACCTATTTTTGCTTTGTCGTTATGGGGTATTGTGTGTAGATTGATGAGGGGAAAAAACTATTTAATCAATTTTAGAATAAGGCTGTAATGTAACAAAATGTGGAAAAAGTCAAGGGGTCTGAATACTTTCCAAAGGCACTGTAGTGCACTACTTTTGATCAGAGCTCTATGTAGTATATATGGAATAGGGCACCATTTGGGATGCGAACTAAGGCTCAGTCAGTATATAGGTTAAATCTCACATTTATAGGATAGGATTGTTTAATGCAGAATCAAATGAGATCTTGACCTCCACCTGGCACAGACAGAAAACCTGGGGTTAACTACCTGGGGTTAACTACCTGGGGGTAACTACCTGGGGGTAACTACCTGGGGGTAACTACCTGGGGTTAACTACCTGGGGTTAACTACCTGGGGTTAACTACCTGGGGTTAACTACCTGGGGTAACTACCTGGGGGTAACTACCTGGGGGTAACTACCTGGGGTTAACTACCTGGGGTTAACTACCTGGGGTTAACTACCTGGGGGTAACTACCTGGGGGTTAACTACCTGGGGTTAACTACCTGGGGTTAACTACCTGGGGTTAACTACCTGGGGGTAACTACCTGGGGTTAACTACCTGGGGTTAACTACCTGGGGGTAACTACCTGGGGTTAACTACCTGGGGGTAACTACCTGGGGTTAACTACCTGGGGTTAACTACCTGGGGGTAACTACCTGGGGTTAACTACCTGGGGGTAACTACCTGGGGGTTAACTACCTGGGGGTAACTACCTGGGGTTAACTACCTGGGGGTAACTACCTGGGGTTAACTACCTGGGGGTAACTACCTGGGGTTAACTACCTGGGGGTAACTACCTGGGGTTAACTACCTGGGGGTAACTACCTGGGGTTAACTACCTGGGGGTAACTACCTGGGGTTAACTACCTGGGGGTTAACTACCTGGGGGTAACTACCTGGGGTAACTACCTGGGTTAACTACCTGGGGGTAACTACCTGGGGGTAACTACCTGGGGTAACTACCTGGGTTAACTACCCGGGGTTAACTACCTGGGGGTAACTACCTGGGGGTTAACTACCTGGGGTTAACTACCTGGGGTTAACTACCTGGGGTTAACTACCTTGGGGTAACTACCTGGGGTTAACTACCTGGGGTTAACTACCTGGGGGTAACTACCTGGGGTTAACTACCTGGGGGTAACTACCTGGGGTTAACTACCTGGGGTTAACTACTGGGGGTAACTACCTGGGGTTAACTACCTGGGGGTAACTACCTGGGGGTAACTACCTGGGGTTAACTACCTGGGGGTAACTACCTGGGGTTAACTACCTGGGGGTAACTACCTGGGGTTAACTACCTGGGGTTAACTACCTGGGGGTAACTACCTGGGGTTAACTACCTGGGGGTAACTACCTGGGGTTAACTACCTGGGGGTAACTACCTGGGGTTAACTACCTGGGGGTAACTACCTGGGGTTAACTACCTGGGGTTAACTACCTGGGGGTAACTACCTGGGGTTAACTACCTGGGGGTAACTACCTGGGGGTAACTACATTGGGGTAACTACCTGGGGGTAACTACCTGGGGTTAAATACCTGGGGTTAAATAAGCAGAGATGGATCGTGATGAAAGGCTTCCTATCCTACTGTAAGGTACATGAGGTACACTCCTAGAAAAAAGGGTTCCAAAAGGGTTCTTCGGCTTTCCCCATAGGAGCACCCTTTTTGGTTCCAGGAAGAACCCTTTTGGGTTCCAGGTACAGCCCGTTGTGAAAAAGGTTCTACCTAGAACCAAAAAGGGTTATTCTACGGGACAGCCGAAGAACGCTTTTAGGTTGTAGATATGACCTTTTTTCCTAAGAGTGTGTTCTAGATTGTAGATAGCAGGGACCGTATATCAAGCGTCTCAGAGGAGTTCTGATTTAAGATCAGTGTTACCTTTTAAATCACAATGAATAAGATTAGATGGACAGGAGGGACATACTCTTAGATCAGTACGTATACTCTAAGACACTTGATACATACGGCCACAAGTCTGAGCCACATGGTAATATACTGTATAGCAGTGTTTCTCAACGTCCGGTCCACGGGCCGGTGCCAGTCCGCGGGCCGGTGCCAGTCCGCGGGCCGGTGCCAGTCCGCGGGCCGGTGCCAGACCACGGGCCGGTGCCAGTCCGCGGGCCGGTGCCAGTCCGCGGGCCGGTGCCAGTCCACGGGCCGGTGCCAGTCCGCGGGCCGGTGCCAGACCACGGGCGGTGCCAGTCCACGGGCCGGTGCCAGTCCGCGGGCCGGTGCCAGTCCACGGGCCGGTGCCAGTCCGCGGGCCGGTGCCAGTCCACGGGCCGGTGCCAGTCCACGGGCCGGTGCCAGACCACGGGCCGGTGCCAGTCCGCGGGATGTTGCTGGCTGATCCCTGATTTAGTCAAGGAGGAAAAATCACAGTTTATCGGTCCCTGACACAAGAGGGACCAGAGTATGCTGGTTCGTGGTAAAAAATAACTTGAGAAATACTGGTGTACAGATGTAGGATCTTAATGTGATCACCCTGTTGCAGGATAACTTTGCTGCAGTGCAGGACATTTAAAACTTGTAGCGTATTTGTGTTTTAAAAAGGCTTCTGAAGTTTGTAATTTCAACGTTGACATTTCAGACTTAATTTTCCCTGACAAAAAATGTATCAACCCCTACAAAAATGTCCATTCATTATAATCCACATAATAATGAACATTTTCTATTGCTGCAGGATTATTTTCCTGCTGTAGCAAACTGTCTCAAATGAAGATCCTACATCTGCATACGTCAACCAAAGACTTGTCACTTTTCCTGTCCCTGCCGAGGTGAGGTGTCTGTCTGCACAGACCAGTGAAGCATGTGAAAATGACTCCACGTTGACTCTGTCATACCATCTCCTCTGTTCTGTCCCTTTAGATGTCACCCAACCCACTGCCAGCAGCTACTATTAGCCTGCACAATAATTATTATGGAGAATATATGGTCAGTAATAGCTCCATTGGTGCCACAGCACCTTTGATATGGAAATGTGCTGGTGTATATTTGACTAACTACACATGTGGGCTATGGAAGCGTGGGAAGACAATGAAGAATGGAGGTTCCTTTGGGGACCCTGTTCTAAAATGCTTCAACAAATTGGGACTGAGGGTATGTCTCTTTGAACATGTGTTGAAGCCCTCACCGCCCATGTGCCTGTCATATTGACATATGACAAATTGCAAAAGTCATTGATGGAATAACTTGATGGCAGATAATGAACTCATATGGCTCACTGGACTATGTGACTCCCTGCCAGACAGGTTGTCACAAAAGGCTGAGAGAATCAACTCGTAACAAAAATAATAGAATCTTATGGACGAGTCTTGAGATCTTATGAATCATATCATTGATATTGCCCATTCAATTCTTTTTTAAATGTCTGTGGATTTTTCTCTTCAGACATAAAGACAGTATTTGTTCACAAAAATAATTACTGAATAATTACTGAATAATATCACAATAAAATACATTAATATTAGAACAATGAAATATAATATTTCCATAAAGGAGAAGATGGATAAACAGTCGACACTAAGAACGACAACCCTGTGCGTATCAGCCACAGCCAGTACAAAGAGAGATAAAAGGGTCTTACCTTCCTTTACCAGAAGATGCGAGTAGACACACACTATATGAACAGGCAGATGAGAGAGAACCCATCATTGTTCTCCCACACACACAGCTTGCTCTGTCTCTCTCTCTCTCTCTCTGTCTCCCTCTCTCTCTCTCTCTCTCTCTCTCTCTCACTGTCTCTCTCTCTCGCTCTCTCTCTCTCTTTCTCTCTGGATGGATGGATGGAAATATGCTGGAGTAACAGTCTACCCCCAGCACCATCCCCCCTCCATCACCGCTCGGAATCCCACCCTGTGCATACAGTCTCTCTCTCTCTCTCTCTCTCTCTCTCTCTCTCTCTCTCTCTGTCTCTCTGTCTCTCTCTGCTTCTCTCTTTCTCTTCCCCTCTCTCTCTCTTTCTCTCTGGATGGATGGATGGAAATATGCTGGAGTAACAGTCTACCCCCAGCACCATCCCCCCTCCATCACCGCTCGGAATCCCACCCTGTGCATACAGTCTTTCTCTCTCGCTCTCTCTCTCTGTCTGTCTCTCTCTCTCTCTCTCTCTCTGTCTCTCTCTGTCTCCCTCTGTCTCCCTCTGTCTCCCTCTGCTTCTCTCTTTCTCTCCCCCCTCTCTCTCTCTCTCTCTCTCTCTCTCTGGATGGATGGATGGAAATATGCTGGAGTAACAGTCTACCCCCAGCACCATCCCCCCTTCCATCACCGCTCGGAATCCCACTCTGTGCATACAGTCTCTCTCTCTCTCTCTCTCTCACTCTCTCTCTCTCAGCGTATGTGCTCCACAAAAAGACTCTCCCTCACATGCCCATATGATCATACGATGTGTGTGAGAGTGAGTGCGCTTGTAAGTATATAGTATGTCAATGTGTGTGTGTGTGTGTTTGCACGTATGCATGCGTGTGTGTGTATTTTTGTGTGCATGTTATGTGTATGTGTGTGCATGCATGGAGTGAGTGTGTGTATTACTACTGTACAAGTGTGTATTTCTGTTTCACCAGAGGGCTAGCTACTAGCAAAAACAAACAGGAACCTTCCCGACCCCAGCCCCCCCGGGCCCCCCAGTCCCCCAGTCCTGGGCGACAGCCATCAGAAGGCAGCAGAGAGGATATAGCCCACATCTGTTTAACCAGCCCCTAGGGGAGCACACGACTCCAGATACTTACCCCAGCTGCATTATTAACACGTTAATGCTTCCATTATATGGAATAGGAGCGTCGCTGTTTTAACATGGAGGAGAGAAGAGGGAGACGTGGAAGGGAAGGGCAAGCCTGGGCACCACCACGTTCTGCTGACTGGAGGGATTTCACCCCGTCCACTGACTCCACACAGTTGGGCCGGCCGGACTGAATAGGGTGCCATTTGGGACGCAGAGTCTTTTTACCCAGACCATTCAGATCGGGGAGAAATCTCTAAGCAGCTAGCAGTGGCAGCAAGGCAGACTACTACTTAACAAATACCTCCATATTTCTCCCCCGACTGATTTTCCTTTTGTGTTTTTAATTGTTGCTGCAGATTTCAGTACTCAATCAAAATCATTTTTATTTCATTACATTTCCATCCATCTAAATGTTCTAACAGTGAGCAATGTAGAGGGATGAATTGTACAGATGGAAGATGCACAAACCCGCACACACACACACACACACACACACACAGTATAGTAACGCTGATGTTGTACATTGCTATGTTGGAAAGATTATAAGGATATTTTTTCGTTAAATGTCACATGTGAATTCTCCTATAAATAATTATTAACAGACTTTTTTTGAATGACTAATTTCACTCTGTATGATTTTGTAAACATAAATATGTGTTGTATACTGTATGTTATATTTGTACCATATAATTAATGGACCCATTAGATCCCAGTTACTGAACATGTTTGATATGTCTCTCTATATGTTATTATTGGAGGATGATGGTACTAATAAACAGACATAAACAATCATATCTATGTCATTCTGTCTCTAATCTACTAGTAAAATGTACGCCGTGGGATTTAGTAACAACTATTTCTGAGGAGTCATTTCTCCATTTTCAATATACACTATTTTACAACATGTGTGTATTTTAGTTCATGACATTTCTGAAATGCAATGACTAAATAAATGGTGTTGTAAACTCTCTCATTAAAAATCTAATTCATTAGTTCCCAACTGCCTTTGTTCCACATGCCCTCTGAGAGAACAAAGGATTTGAACCCCCACCAACCACACTGGTTCCTCACTAACACATCTTACAACCATCTCTGTTGCATTCTTCTGCGTGTACGTTGGACGGGTATCAAGTATTCAAGGTTCAGTGTATTACCATGTCTAAAGAAATAGGTTTTTATAATCCCTTGCCATGGAATGGAGTATAATACAGAGTGTATATAATACAGAGTGTATATAATACAGAGTGTATATAATATAGAGTGTATATAATATAGAGTGTATAGACTGTATTCTGATAACTATAATTAGTGGATATGGTTGGTTATTACCGTGGGTTAGTGAAATATCCCTAGCAGTGAAATGAAGTGTAATACAGAGTGTATATAATACAGAGTGTATAGACTGTATTCTGATAACTATAATTAGTGGATATGGTTGGTTATTACCGTGGGTTAGTGAAATATCCCTAGCAGTGAAATGAAGTATAATACAGAGTGTATATAATACAGAGTGTATATAATATAGAGTGTATATAATACAGAGTGTATATAATATAGAGTGTATATAATACAGAGTGTATAGACTGTATTCTGATAACTATAATTAGTGGATATGGTTGGTTATTACCGTGGGTTAGTGAAATATCCCTAGCAGTGAAATGAAGTGTAATACAGAGGGTATATAATACAGAGTGTATATAATACAGAGGGTATATAATACAGAGGGTATATAATACAGAGTGTATATAATACAGAGTGTATATAATATAGAGGGTATATAATACAGAGTGTATATAATACAGAGTGTATATAATACAGAGTGTATATAATACAGAGTGTATATAATACAGTGTGTATATAATACAGAGTGTATATAATACAGAGTGTATATAATACAGAGGGTATATAATATAGAGTGTATATAATACAGAGGGTATATAATATAGAGTGTATATAATACAGAGTGTATATAATATAGAGTGTATATAATACAGAGTGTATATAATATAGAGTGTATAGACTGTATTCTGATAACCATAATTAGTGGATATGGTTGGTTATTACCGTGGGTTAGTGAAATATCCCTAGCAGTGGAATGAAGTGTAACACGGATGCCTACATTTTATTTCAAATATATTGACAACTATGCAATAGGTCAATAGGTCTAGTTAACCTCCTGGTCTACTTCCTCATTTCAATGTAGGAACTCATCTCAATGTAGATCTGCACCAGCATTTTGATATCACAGTTTAAAACATAAAATAATCATTGGTTCATGCAAAACATTTCATATATATATTTTTTAAATGTAAATCAAATCCTATATGGAATGTGTCCAAGACAGTCTAACTATATATATATATATATATGAGCTCATATGAACAAGACAGTCTAACTATATATATATGAGCTCAAATGAACAAGACAGTCTAACTATATATATATATGAGCTCATATGAACAAGACAGTCTAACTATATATATATGAGCTCATATGAACAAGACAGTCTAACTATATATATATGAGCTCATATGAACAAGACAGTCCAACTATATATATATGAGCTCATATGAACAAGACAGTCTAACTATATATATATGAGCTCATATGTACAAGACAGTCTAACTATATATATATGAGCTCATATGTACAAGACAGTCTAACTATATATATATGAGCTCATATGAACAAGACAGTCTAACTATATATATATGAGCTCATATGTACAAGACAGTCTAACTATATATATATGAGCTCATATGAACAAGACAGTCTAACTATATATATATGAGCTCATATGTACAAGACAGTCTAACTATATATATATGAGCTCAAATGAACAAGACAGTCTAACTATATATATATATGAGCTCATATGAACAAGACAGTCTAACTATATATATATGAGCTCATATGAACAAGACAGTCTAACTATATATATATGAGCTCATATGAACAAGACAGTCTAACTATATATATATGAGCTCATATGTACAAGACAGTCTAACTATATATATATGAGCTCATATGAACAAGACAGTCTAACTATATATATATGAGCTCATATGAACAAGACAGTCTAACTATATATATATGAGCTCATATGAACAAGACAGTCTAACTATATATATATGAGCTCATATGAACAAGACAGTCTAACTATATATATATGAGCTCATATGAACAAGACAGTCTAACTATATATATATATGAGCTCATATGAACAAGACAGTCTAACTATATATATATGATCTCATATGAACAAGACAGTCTAACTATATATATATGAGCTCATATGAACAAGACAGTCTAACTATATATATATGAGCTCATATGAACAAGACAGTCTAACTATATATATATGAGCTCATATGAACAAGACAGTCTAACTATATATATATGAGCTCATATGTACAAGACAGTCTAACTATATATATGAGCTCATATGAACAAGACAGTCTAACTATATATATATGAGCTCATATGAACAAGACAGTCTAACTATATATATGAGCTCATATGAACAAGACAGTCTAACTATATATATATGAGCTCATATGAACAAGACAGTCTAACTATATATATATGAGCTCATATGTACAAGACAGTCTAACTATATATATATGAGCTCATATGAACAAGACAGTCTAACTATATATATATGAGCTCATATGAACAAGACAGTCTAACTATATATATATGAGCTCATATGAACAAGACAGTCTAACTATATATATATGAGCTCATATGAACAAGACAGTCTAACTATATATATATGAGCTCATATGAACAAGACAGTCTAACTATATATATATGAGCTCATATGAACAAGACAGTCTAACTATATATATATATGAGCTCATATGTACAAGACAGTCTAACTATATATATATGAGCTCATATGAACAAGACAGTCTAACTATATATATATGAGCTCATATGAACAAGACAGAAATTGTGAGGAAAAGGAAGAGCATTTGAGAAACGCCGTATTTCCCTGGTGAATGAATGGCCAAACCATGACAGTACCCAGACAGGCCTGCTAGAGTATGGAAAAGGCTACGTCTACAGTGATACCACTTTCTATGAAGTACATACCTATAATACTTGATAATGTATTATAGTACACGTACAATGTGTTATGCCACTGGCTATTTGTGTGGTAAATCTACTGTCCCATGTCCTCAGGACAACGTGAGCAATGTCACCACACCCAAGGATTTCCCAGCATATAGCGGTAAGCCCAAGCACTTCACAGACTGCATGACTGGGTGCTATGCACATAAATGCATTACAAGGACAAACTCTGCATAGCCAGAATGAGGCTGATATCTGTTGCAGTGCGCAGGGCTGAGTGGATGAGAGGGATGACAAAGCATTTAAGTGCAGTTGAATTTCATCCAATTACAGTAAAGATCCCAGAATTGTGATAACTGCATGTGACGTTTCAATAATTTCTTCTTTTATAATACTTAGTATCCCTTTTCAGATATACAATTATGTGTAGAATACACACGTCTAGTAACACAACGCTATGGCATGTGATTCTGTTAGGATGCATCCATCTGGTCAGAAGAATGAATACGTCCTCTGACAGCAGAATGAAGAACCAAGGGGACTATGGTACACAGTAATACTACAAGTCAAAGAGTTCTTACACCTTCTCTCTACAGTATCAATATCCATACCATTCTATAAAATACCAGCTGTATTCGTTAGTGCAGAAGTATCATATTATTTGGCCAAACATACCTGTATGCATATACATTGTTCGTGGACATCATATCATTTGTTGTAGGGAGTAATGACAGATGTAATGACAGATGTAATGACAGATGTAATGACAGATGTAATGACAGATGTAATGACAGATGATTCCAATTGAGTCGTCATTTTCTGTAATCCATATATTGGTTTTAATTGATTTGTCTCTCTATATAAAATAAATAACTTTCGGGTAGCTAAATAAATGCTCTTATGTTGCCCAGCCTGACACTTACACCCATATGGATTCATGTGTATACATTTGTATTGGTAATTGTTTATAGCTGTAAGGGGTTGCTATATAATCTAGTCATTTGTTGTTTAATCAGATATTAGTTTTTGAAATGCTTCGTAGACTGTGGGTTTTGATATCTATTCAAATTCCCTTTGATCAAAATGCATATGTAAAAGCTTCAGGGCCTGAAAACTCAACTGACCCAATGTATTTGGGCTAAAAACATCTAATAGCACCATATCCTTATACATCCCCTCTGGGCAATTCATATAAAACACCAAGGGAGTGAGTGCTAAACAGGAGAAACGTCTGAGAAAGTCAACCTCTTTCTCAGATGAAAAGGAAGGGAGAAATAGATGTGTGTGTAAAGACATCGGAGAGAGAGGGAGGCAGGAAGGAGCTCCAAATGTCACACATAGCACCCCTCCTCGACAACCCCTCCTAGGCAACCCCTCCTAGGCAACCCCTCCTAGGCAACCTGTGGGGTGGGGCTCCCGGGGCTGCATGGCGGCTCATCTACCTGCTCCTCCTAGGCCAACTAAGGAGATCTCCCTCTGACTGTGACAGAAATCCAGAAACACACGTACACACACACGTATCAATCTGCTGAGGACAAATCCTACAAGAAGCAGTGTCAG
>NW_022263322.1:20000-63503 GCF_002021735.2 Oncorhynchus kisutch
GCAGTCTGCCAGAGATGTTATTCATTCTAGTGACTACAGCAGTCTGCCAGAGATGTTATTCATTCTAGTGACTGCAGCAGTCTGCCAGAGATGTTATTCATTCTAGTGACTACAGCAGTCTGCCAGAGATGTTATTCATTCTAGTGACTGCAGCAGTCTGCCAGAGATGTTATTCATTCTAGTGACTGCAGCAGTCTGCCAGAGATGTTATTCATTCTAGTGACTGCAGCAGTCTGCCAGAGATGTTATTCATTCTAGTGACTGCAGCAGTCTGCCAGAGATGTTATTCATTCTAGTGACTACAGCAGTCAGCCAGATATGTTGTTAATTCTAGTGACTGCAGCAGTCTGCCAGAGATGTTATTCATTCTAGTGACTACAGCAGTCTGCCAGAGATGTTATTCATTCTAGTGACTGCAGCAGTCTGCCAGAGATGTTATTCATTCTAGTGACTACAGCAGTCTGCCAGAGATGTTATTCATTCTAGTGACTGCAGCAGTCTGCCAGAGATGTTATTCATTCTAGTGACTGCAGCAGTCTGCCAGAGATGTTATTCATTCTAGTGACTG
This sequence comes from Oncorhynchus kisutch, assembly GCF_002021735.2. Taxonomy (NCBI): domain Eukaryota; kingdom Metazoa; phylum Chordata; class Actinopteri; order Salmoniformes; family Salmonidae; genus Oncorhynchus; species Oncorhynchus kisutch. Next base: position 20,569 of record NW_022263322.1, read on the forward strand.
CAGCAGTCTGCCAGAGATGTTATTCATTCTAGTGACTACAGCAGTCTGCCAGAGATGTTATTCATTCTAGTGACTGCAGCAGTCTGCCAGAGATGTTATTCATTCTAGTGACTGCAGCAGTCTGCCAGAGATGTTATTCATTCTAGTGACTGCAGCAGTCTGCCAGATATGTTATTCATTCTAGTGACTACAGCAGTCTGCCAGAGATGTTATTCATTCTAGTGACTGCAGCAGTCAGCCAGATATGTTGTTAATTCTAGTGACTGCAGCAGTCTGCCTGTAAAGAGTTCTGTAGTTGTTCATCATGGCTACTACACCTGATTCCTCTTCCACTAAAATATGAAGGTAAATACCTTGACAGCAGTGCACTGACCAGCTGGTTTATAGTGTGTTTTCAGAGCCATCAGCTTGGAGGAAAGCAGTTGCAACCATTCAAGGCTTGCATTGTGAAGTCTTCTCAAATAGTAAATTGATTATCATTTTAGCATGAACTGCAAAGCGGTATAATGGAATTTCACACTGTACGCAATCACAATGATCTGGCGCCATCCAGGGCATCAAAGCACATATAATGAACCCTTCATTTATCCTACATTCCTGCCGTAGCATCTGAGCTAAATTCCTCTAGATAGACCGTGTAAGAAGAATGCCTATGTTGAGCAGTGTTCTGCTACTCATAACAACATATGGCTGAGCTCAATGGCCGTCGGGTCTCATATGGACAGGCGGTTTGATTGACAGCCAGCCACACAAAGGAACGGTGCATGCTGGTCTGTGTGAGTGTGTGTGCTATGAGAGGTATTCTATGGATTCTGACAACAGAGAGATCTACTCAGGCAGAGATGCCACAGTATTTGTGAGTGAAACTAAGTACGTTTGATGAGGGTTAATAGGGAGCCATTAGGAGAGATGTCAGTGTGTGTCAGTCAATACTAAAACTTTGTGTGTCTCCTGCAGCTGCTCTGCACGTATTACCCTCACTGCTGCAGCTCAGCAGACCTCTCTCTGCCTTTTCCTTCTTTGTCTCAGTAAGTCAGTGTGGGTTGAGAGGAGATTAAACACTTTCTGACTGCGTCCGCATCTACTTACTGTAGAAATCCACCAGCAGCCTCCGTATTTGATGAGCATGCGAGTGTGTGTGTGTGTGTACACATATGCGAGTGTGTGTGTGTGTGTGTGTGTTGTATATCTGTCCTTGTCAAAGCAGAGTGCCTGTCTGTCTGTCTGTCTGCTGCTTTACGCTGTAGGTGTGCGAGGCGGATACTGACATGATTAACAACGGTATTATACATCAGCTACATTTGAAATAACATGGCCGTACAGCATCACTTCCTCTTGAAGCAGGAAGCTGAGATGACCATTATCAGACAGTCTGCTACAAGAAGCTGAGATGACCATTATCAGACAGTCTGCTACAGGAAGCTGAGATGACCATTATCAGACAGTCTGCTACAGGAAGCTGAGATGACCATTATCAGACAGTCTGCTACAGGAAGCTGAGATGACCATTATCAGACAGTCTGCTACAGGAAGCTGAGATGACCATTATCAGACAGTCTGCTACAGGAAGCTGAGATGACCATTATCAGACAGTCTGCTACAGGAAGCTGAGATGACCATTATCAGACAGTCTGCTACAGGAAGCTGAGATGACCATTATCAGACAGTCTGCTACAGGAAGCTGAGATGACCATTATCAGACAGTCTGCTACAGGAAGCTGAGATGACCATTATCAGACAGTCTGCTACAGACAGAGGAAACACCACACAGGTCCCCATTATCCAGGCTCCACGCTGCGCTCAGTATGCTGTGAGCACAGAAATGATTTTCATATGAAGCGTTAGTTTAAAAGGGAAGAGAGAGATCAATACAGTATAGAATAGGAGAGGAAAGAGATAGAATATAGAAAGAGTGTCAGGTGTGTGCGTACTCAAATCAAGTCCAATTTTATTTGTCACATACACATGGTTAGCAGATGTTAATGCGAGTGTAGCGAAATGCTTGTGCTTCTAGTTCCGACAATGCAGTAATAACCTAACGAGTAATCTAACCTAACAAGTGTAAAGGGATGAAGAATATGTACATAAAAATATATGAATGAGTGATGGTACAGAACGGCATAGGCAAGATGCAGTAGATGGTATAGAGTACAGTATATACATATGAAATGAGTATTGTAGGGTATGTAAACATAAAAGTGGCGTACTGGTAGTGAAGTCAGGTGCAGGAGAGCAGAGAGTTGTGCTCTACTGGTAGTGAAGTCAGGTGCAGGAGAGCAGAGAGTTGTGCTCTACTGGTAGTGAAGTCAGGTGCAGGAGAGCAGAGAGTTGTGCTCTACTGGTAGTGAAGTCAGGTGCAGGAGAGCAGAGAGTTGTGCTCTACTGGTAGTGAAGTCAGGTGCAGGAGAGCAGAGAGTTGTGCTCTACTGGTAGTGAAGTCAGGTGCAGGAGAGCAGAGTTGTGAACAGGCGCACACTTTATTGAGGCAGGAGAAACCAACAGACAGACGCCACTGCGTCAACACCTCCAGCCAATAGGCAAAAGTGCAAAACAGTCACAATAATTTATGTTTAACAATAAACATCTTCATGAACAACACGGTATAAGCAAACCAGTCTGGCGCGTCAAACAATAAACACGTAACACAAACTATTTCACACAAAGACATGAGGGGGAACAGAGGAATAAATACATGCAGTGTGATTGGGGAATGAAAACCAGGTGTGCAGGGAACAAGACAAAACAAATGGATCAATGAAAAATGGAGCTGCGATGGCTAGAAAGCCGGTGACGTCGACCACCGAAAGCCACCTGAACAAGGAGAGGAGCCCACTTCGGTGGACTTCGTGACAAAGAGATAGGAGGAGAGGGGATTAGAGGAGAGGAGGTTAGAGGAGAGGAGAGGGGATTAGAGGTGAGGGGATTAGAGGTGAGGGGATTAGAGGAGAGGTTAGAGGAGAGGGGATTAGAGGTGAGGAGGTTAGAGGAGAGGGGATTAGAGGAGAGGGGATTAGAGTAGAGGAGGTTAGAGGAGAGGAGATTAGAGGAGAGGAGATTAGAGGAGAGGAGGTTAGAGGAGAGGGGATTAGAGGTGAGGAGATTAGAGGAAAGGGGATTAGAGGAGAGGAGGTTAGAGGGGAGGTGATTAGAGGTGAGGAGGTTAGAGGGGAGGGGATTAGAGGAGAGGAGGTTAGAAGAGAGGGGATTAGAGGTGAGGGGATTAGAGGTGAGGCCTATTAGAGGAGAGGAGATTAGAGTAGAGGAGGTTAGAGGAGAGGAGATTAGAGGAGAGGGGATTAGAGGAGAGGAGGTTAGAGGAGAGGGGATTAGAGGAGAGGAGGTTAGAGGCGAGGGGATTAGAGGAAAGGAGGTTAGAGGAGAGGGGGTTAGAAGAGAGGAGGTTAGAGGGGAGGTGGTTAGAGGAGAGGAGGTTAGAGGAGAGGGGTTTAGAGGTGAGGGGATTAGAGGAGAGGAGGTTAGAGGGGAGGGGATTAGAGGAGAGGGGATTAGAGTAGAGGAGGTTAGAGGAGAGGAGATTAGAGGAGAGGGGATTAGAGGAGAGGAGGTTAGAGGAGAGGAGGTTAGAGGAGAGGGGATTAGAGGAGAGGGGATTGGAGGAGAGGGGATTGGAGGAGAGGGGATTGGAGGAGAGGGGATTAGAGCAGAGGGAATTAAAGGAGAGGGGATTAGAGGAGAGGGGATTGGAGGAGAGGGGATTAGAGGAGAGGGGATTGGAGGAGAGGGGGTTAAAGGGTGATTCTGGAAAAGGTGAGAATAGTCTATGTGTGTGTGTGTTCTGATGTCAGGTGATGACAGAACTCTTGTTTGTGTATCATGGCACCCTCTGGCAACATCTGACTGTGAACATTAGGTGTAGTAAAGCTACAGTAGCAGACACTTCCCAGACTAACATTACAAACACTTTCACCATTTGTCCCAGCCCCACTTTACCTCGGCTCCTGTGTAGAATGCATACTGCAGGGCTATGGCCGTACTCAGGTTTTTACAGTACAGTAAGACCACCTTTCTTTGACGCAAACATTCCCACTTTTAAACATTTCTAGAAAATAACCGAAAAATGACAGTTAAAGCATGTACTTTTCTGGGTATGCAGCCAGTAGTATAACAGGGGTGTGTGTGAGGTATGCAGCCAGTAGTATAACAGGGGTGTGTGTGAGGTATGCAGCCAGTAGTATAACAGGGGTGTGTGTGAGGTATGCAGCCAGTAGTATAACAGGGGTGTGTGTGAGGTATGCAGCCAGTAGTATAACAGGGGTGTGTGTGAGGTATGCAGCCAGTAGTATAACAGGGGTGTGTGTGAGGTATGCAGCCAGTAGTATAACAGGGGTGTGTGTGAGGTATGCAGCCAGTAGTATAACAGGGGTGTGTGTGAGGTATGCAGCCAGTAGTATAACAGGGGTGTGTGTGAGGTATGCAGCCAGTAGTATAACAGGGGTGTGTGTGAGGTATGCAGCCAGTAGTATAACAGGGGTGTGTGTGAGGTATGCAGCCAGTAGTATAACAGGGGTGTGTGTGAGGTATGCAGCCAGTAGTATAACAGGGGTGTGTGTGAGGTATGCAGCCAGTAGTATAACAGGGGTGTGTGTGAGGTATGCAGCCAGTAGTATAACAGGGGTGTGTGTGAGGTATGCAGCCAAAAGTATAACAGGGGCGTGTGTGAGGTATGCAGCCAGTAGTATAACAGGGGTGTGTGTGAGGTATGCAGCCAGTAGTATAACAGGGGTGTGTGTGAGGTATGCAGCCAGTAGTATAACAGGGGTGTGTGTGAGGTATGCAGCCAGTAGTATAACAGGGGTGTGTGTGAGGTATGCAGCCAGTAGTATAACAGGGGTGTGTGTGAGGTATGCAGCCAGTAGTATAACAGGGGTGTGTGTGAGGTATGCAGCCAGTAGTATAACAGGGGTGTGTGTGAGGTATGCAGCCAGTAGTATAACAGGGGTGTGTGTGAGGTATGCAGCCAGTAGTATAACAGGGGTGTGTGTGAGGTATGCAGCCAGTAGTATAACAGGGGTGTGTGTGAGGTATGCAGCCAGTAGTATAACAGGGGTGTGTGTGAGGTATGCAGCCAGTAGTATAACAGGGGTGTGTGTGAGGTATGCAGCCAGTAGTATAACAGGGGTGTGTGTGAGGTATGCAGCCAGTAGTATAACAGGGGTGTGTGTGAGGTATGCAGCCAGTAGTATAACAGGGGTGTGTGTGAGGTATGCAGCCAAAAGTATAACAGGGGTGTGTGTGAGGTATGCAGCCAGTAGTATAACAGGGATGTGTGTGAGGTATGCAGCCAGTAGTATAACAGGGGTGTGTGTGAGGTATGCAGCCAGTAGTATAACAGGGGTGTGTGTGAGGTATGCAGCCAGTAGTATAACAGGGGTGTGTGTGAGGTATGCAGCCAGTAGTATAACAGGGGTGTGTGTGAGGTATGCAGCCAGTAGTATAACAGGGGTGTGTGTGAGGTATGCAGCCAGTAGTATAACAGGGGTGTGTGTGAGGTATGCAGCCAGTAGTATAACAGGGGTGTGTGTGAGGTATGCAGCCAGTAGTATAACAGGGGTGTGTGTGAGGTATGCAGCCAGTAGTATAACAGGGGTGTGTGTGAGGTAAGCAGCCAGTAGTATAACAGGGGTGTGTGTGAGGTATGCAGCCAGTAGTATAACAGGGGTGTGTGTGAGGTATGCAGCCAGTAGTATAACAGGGGTGTGTGTGAGGTATGCAGCCAGTAGTATAACAGGGGTGTGTGTGAGGCAGCTTAAGCCTTTTTATTTGGAAGGATTTTACAGGAAAGAAGCAAATCATTAGAGCCTGAAGAACACTTCCTCCCTTCTGTTGTGGTTATGTAACCAACCAAGTGCCACAATTAGCATAACGCAACAATGTTAATGAGGGACTAGAGCAGAGAGAGGTCCTGCTACCATCGCAATTATCATGGATCGACGCTATATAATATACTGACTGTAGTTATGTACATATTTTTCAAGCTCTTTTTCGTGTAAATGCTGCTGCTGGACTATGGCCCCTCCTTCCTATACTGTGTACTGCTGTAGACCAGGGCACTACGGTACACAGCTAAATATGAGCCTGTCACGTCCTGACCTTAGTTCCTTTTTCATGTCTCTGTTTTAGTTTGGTCAGAGCGTGAGTTGGGGTGGGCATTCTATGTTGTGATTTCTATGTTTGTATTTCTGTGTTTGGCCTGGTATGGTTCCCAATCAGAGGCAGCTGTCGATCGTTGTCTCTGATTGAGAACCATACTTAGGTAGCCTGTTTTTCCCATTTTGAGTTGTGGGTGATTGTTTTCTGTTGTGTGTCTGCACCAGCCAGAACTGTTTCGGTCGTTCTCTTTGTTATTCCCGTGTTCATTTATGGACACATACCACGCTGCACCTTGGTCCTCTCCTTCCAACAGCCGTTACAGAGCCATATAACCAAGAACAAAGAGCCAAGGACAAAGACAATATTCCTTTTCAAATCAAATTGTATCAGTCACATGCGCCGAATACAAAAGGTGTAGACCTTAGTGAAATGCTTACTTACGAACCCCTAACCAACAATGCAGTTAAAGAGATACGGATAAGAATAAGAAATAAAGGAACAAGTCATTAAAGAACAGCAGTAAATAACTCTGTGTCCCTGCACAGAGTCAATGTGCAGGGGCACCGGTTAGTTGAGGTAATATGTACATGTAGGTAGAGTTATTAAAGTGACTACGCATAGATAATAACAACAGCGAGTAGCAGTGGTGTAAAAGAGGGGGGTTCCTAAACTTGGCGCTCCGGTACTGCTTTCCGTGTGGTAGAAAGAACAGTCTATGACTAGGGTGGCTAGAGTCTGACAATTATTAGGGCCTTCCTCTGACATCACCTCGTATAGAGGTCCTGGGTGGCAGGAAGCTTGGCCCCAGGGATGTACTGGGCCGTTCGCACTACCCTCTGTAGTGCCTTGCGGTCGGAGGCCGAGCAGGTGCCATACAGGCAGTGATGCAACCAGTCAGGATGCTCTCGATGGTGCAGCTGTAGAACCTTTTGATGATCTGAGGATCATTGCCAAATCTTTTCTGTCTCCTGAGGGGGAATAGGCTTTGCCGTGCCCTCTTCACGACTGTCTTGGTGTGCTTGGACCATGTTAGTTTGTTGGTGACGTGGACACCAAGGAACTTGAATCTCTCAAACTGCTCCACTACAGCCCCATCGATGAGAATGGGGACGTGCTCGGTGCTCTTTTTCCTGTAGTCCACAATCATCTCCTTTGTCTTGATCATGTTGAGGGAGAGGATGTTGTCCTGTCACTACTTGGCCAGGTCTCTGACCTCCTCCCTACAGCCTATAGGCTGTCTCATCGTTGTCGTTGTTGTTACCACTGTTGTGTCATCGGCTAACTTAATGATGGTGTTGGAGTCGTGCCTGGCCGTGCAGTCATGAGTGAACAGGGAGTACAGGAGGGAACTGAGCACGCACCCCTGAGGTGCCCCCGTGTTGAGGATCAGCGTGGCGGATGTGTTGTTACCTACCCTTACCACCTGGGGGCGGCCAGTCTGGAAGTCCGGGATCCAGTTGCAGAGGGAGGTGTTTAGTCCCAGGGTCCTTAGCTTATTGATGAGATTTGAGGGCACTATGGTGTTGAATGCTGAGCTGTAGTCAATGAACAGCATTTTCACGTAGGTGTTCCTTTTGTCCAGGTTGGAAAGGGCAGTGTGGAGTGCAATAGAGATTTGATCTGTGGATCTGTTGGGGCGGTATGCAAATTAGAGTGGGTTTAGGGTTTCTGGGATAATGGTGTTGTGAGCCATGACCAGCCTTTCAAAGCACTTCATGGCTACAGACGTGAGTGCTCCGGGTCGGTAGTCATTTAAGCAGGTTACCTTAGTGTTCTTGGGCACAGGGACTATGGTGGTCTGCTTAAACATGTTGGTATTACAGACTTGGACAGGGAGAGGTTGAAAATGTCAGTGAAGACACTTGCCAGTTGGTCAGCGAATGCTCACAGTACACATCCTGGTAATCCGTCTGGCCCTGCGGCCTTGTGAATGTTGACCTGTTTAAAGGTCTTACTCACATCGGCTGCAGAGAGAGTGATCACACAGTCTTCCGGAACAGCTGGTGCTTTTATGCATGTTTCAGTGTTATTTGCCTCGAAGCGAGCATAGAAGTTATTTAGCTCGTCTGGTAGGCTCATGTCACTGGGCAGCTCTCGGCTGTGCTTCCCTTTGTAGTCTGTAATGGTTTGCAAGCCCTGCCACATCAGACACATCAGACGAGACCATGTTTTAGATACACTACGTTTTACTATGTTGTGTTGCAAACCATCAAACAATTATGTTGCTTTCAAGTTTAAACTTCAAAATAAACAACCTGTCAATCAAAGATGCACTGTTGGTTTGAATTATTGGAAGTCTACTTAATTAGTCAGACATTTTAAATGGATATGGACTCAGTAACCTGATTTGCTTTAGCGAATGAGAAATCTTGTTAAGTGCGGGCCAAATGCGTGAACTCTGGTTTAGCTGTTACACAGAACTTTTAGGGACACTTTGAGGACACTCTGCTCAAGAGACATGGGGTTGAAAAGAGACACTATCTGTTGTTGGGCTTTTACATCTGTGAAGAGATTATGAATTGTATTTAGAAAATACCCTGTTGCCTATTCTTACTTACCTGCTACCTGTCTAGAGAAAGGCTAGTTAAACCCCTATTGAACTGCCTACTGAGTGGTGCAGTGGTCTAAGGCACTGCATCACAGTGCTAGCTGTGCCACTAGAGATTCTGGGTTTGAACCATGGGGCGGAGCACAATTGGCCCAGCGTTGTCTGGGTTAGGGGAGGGTTTGGCCGGCAGGGATGTCCTTGTCCCATCGCGCACTAGCGACTCCTGTGGCGGGCCGGGTGCAGTGCACACTGACAGTCGCCAGGTGTACGGTGTTTCCTCCAAGACATTGGTTTAGTGGGCATTGTGTCAAGAAGCAGTGTGGCTTGGAGGGGTTGTGTTTCGGAGGACACACGGCTCTCGACCTTCGAGTCTCCCGAGTCCGTACGGGAGTTGCAGCGATGAGACAAGACTGTAACTACCAATTGGATATCACGAAATTGGGGAGAAAAAGGGGCTAAATTATATATATATTTTAAATAAACATCTATTGAACTTACCTGAATTGGCCTGCTGTGTGGAGGATTATCCATCGTCGATTCAACAAGCGTTAGCCTGGCGTCGTTGGATCTTGAGCTGGGGAAGACGGCTGTTCCTAGTGAGCTGTGGACTTCAAGCAGGGCATTTTCTGCCAAGGATAAAAAATAGGCATCGGTCTTGGAATTATTGTTTCAGGGAGTTTGGTCCAGTACCATGAGCAACATTGGGTTTCAATAAATTTTGCTGTATCATTCGTCATACCTTCAATGAGCTCCAATGACCGACAACTTTAGCTTACAAGCTTGTTAGTTGAACAGTGTCAGTGAGTTTTATAAGAGTACAATGTAATACCCAGGATTATATTTTTACTTCTCTACACTGTAATACCCAGGATTATATTTTTACTTCTCTACACTGTAATACCCAGGATTATATTTTTTACTTCTCTACACTGTAATACCCAGGATTATATTTTTACTTCTCTACACTGCAATGACCAGGATTATATTTTTACTTCTCTACACTGTAATACCCAGGATTATATTTTTACTTCTCTACACTGCAATGACCAGGATTATATTTTTACTTTTCCACACTGTAATTGATTATAGTGCAGCTGATCATTTTTGTTTAGCTAATATATTCAAGTCAAATTGCTTTCCCTGTGTGGTTGTATTTTCAATGAGTCATACTGCATTTATTCTTGTTGCATGATGGGAGAACATTCTGTAAACAGTAATCTAAGCCTTTATAAATATCTTAGTAATATCCCTTGCCTCTTGTTTTTCTCCTAGTGAGTCATTGTCAGGTCATTTACTGTCCTTTCACCATTATTCCCATGCTGGTCAATCTTGTGATGAGAGGGTTACATGAGGAGTACGGTAAGAGGAGGTAGTTACAGTGCATAAAGGTTTGGATGGCTATATATGTCCTATGCTAGCTATATATGTATGTCCTATGCTGGCTATATATGTCCTATGCTAGCTATATATGTCCTATGCTAGCTATATATGTCCTATGCTAGCTATATATGTCCTATGCTAGCTATATATGTCCTATGCTAGCTATATATGTCCTATGCTAGCTATATATGTATGTCCTATGCTAGCTATATATGTCCTATGCTAGCTATATATGTATGTCCTATGCTGGCTATATATGTCCTATGCTAGCTATATATGTCCTATGCTAGCTATATATGTCCTATGCTAGCTATATATGTCCTATGCTAGCTATATATGTCCTATGCTAGCTATATATGTCCTATGCTAGCTATATATGTCCTATGCTAGCTATATATGTCCTATGCTAGCTATATATGTATGTCCTATGCTAGCTATATATGTCCTATGCTAGCTATATATGTCCTATGCTAGCTATATATGTCCTATGCTAGCTATATATGTCCTATGCTGGCTATATACAGTGCCTTGCGAAAGTATTTGGGCCCCTTGAACTTTGCGACCTTTTGCCACATTTCAGGCTTCAAACATAAAGATATAAAACTGTATTTTTTTGTGAAGAATCAACAACAAGTGGGACACAATCATGAAGTGGAATGACATTTATTGGATATTTCAAACTTTTTTAACAAATCAAAAACTGAAAAATTGGGCGTGCAAAATTATTCAGCCCCTTTACTTTCAGTGCAGCAAACTCTCTCCAGAAGTTCAGTGAGGATCTCTGAATGATCCAATGTTGACCTAAATGACTAATGATGATAAATACAATCCACCTGTGTGTAATCAAGTCTCCGTATAAATGCACCTGCACTGTGATAGTCTCAGAGGTCCGTTAAAAGCGCAGAGAGCATCATGAAGAACAAGGAACACACCAGGCAGGTTCGAGATACTGTTGTGAAGAAGTTTAAAGCCGGATTTGGATACAAAAAGATTTCCCAAGCTTTAAACATCCCAAGGAGCACTGTGCAAGCGATAATATTGAAATGGAAGGAGTATCAGACCACTGCAAATCTACCAAGACCTGGCCGTCCCTCAACTTTCAGCTCATACAAGGAGAAGACTGATCAGAGATGCAGCCAAGAGGCCCATGATCACTCTGGATGAACTGCAGAGATCTACAGCTGAGGTGGGAGACTCTGTCCATAGGACAACAATCAGTCGTATATTGCACAAATCTGGCCTTTATGGAAGAGTGGCAAGAAGAAAGCCATTTCTTAAAGATATCCATAAAAAGAGTTGTTTAAAGTTTGCCACAAGCCACCTGGGAGACACACCAAACATGTGGAAGAAGGTGCTCTGGTCAGATGAAACCAAAATTGAACTTTTTGGCAACAATGCAAAACGTTATGTTTGGCGTAAAAGCAACACCCTGAACACACCATCCCCACTGTCAAACATGGTGGTGGCAGCATCATGGTTTGGGCCTGCTTTTCTTCAGCAGGGACAGGAAAGATGGTTAAAATTGATGGGAAGATGGATGGAGCCAAATACAGGACCATTCTGGAAGAAAACCTGATGGAGTCTGCAAAAGACCTGAGACTGGGACGGAGATTTGTCTTCCAACAAGACAATGATCCAAAACATAAAGCAAAATCTACAATGGAATGGTTCAAAAATAAACATATCCAGGTGTTAGAATGGCCAAGTCAAAGTCCAGACCTGAATCCAATCGAGAATCTGTGGAAAGAACTGAAAACTGCTGTTCACAAATGCTCTCCATCCAACCTCACTGAGCTCGAGCTGTTTTGCAAGGAGGAATGGGAAAGAATTTCAGTCTCTCGATGTGCAAAACTGATAGAGACATACCCCAAGCGACTTAAAGCTGTAATCGCAGCAAAAGGTGGCGCTACAAAGTATTAACTTAAGGGGGCTGAATAATTTTGCACGCCCAATTTTTCAGTTTTTGATTTGTTAAAAAAGTTTGAAATATCCAATAAATGTCGTTCCACTTCATGATTGTGTCCCACTTGTTGTTGATTCTTCACAAAAAAATACAGTTTTATATCTTTATGTTTGAAGCCTGAAATGTGGCAAAAGGTCGCAAAGTTCAAGGGGGCCGAATACTTTCGCAAGGCACTGTATATATGTCCTATGCTAGCTATATATGTCCTATGCTAGCTATATATGTCCTATGCTAGCTATAGCCATTCTATTGACCTTCATCAACATGTTGTTGAGGGCCTTGCACTCATCAACCCCAAAGGATATAGTAGAATTTCATTCAAGTAGGCTACCACACCACCCCAGACAATATAATATAACCAGTCCACTTCCTGTAGGCTACCACACCACCCCAGCCAATATAATATAATCCGTCTACTTCCTGTAGGCTACCACACCACCCCAGCCAATATAATATAACCAGTCCACTTCCTGTAGGCTACCACACCACCCCAGCCAATATAATATAACCAGTCCACTTCCTGTAGGCTACCACACCACCCCAGCCAATATAATATAACCAGTCCACTTCCTGTAGCCTTGTCCTCTTCCTGTTGCCAGTCCACTTGTCATCTCAAATCCCCATGCGCCAGCACCTCCACTGACCCTAGTTCTGCTCCCTCCCTCAATCCTTCCCTACCTCTCCCTACCTCAGCCCTCCCTCTCCCTTCCTCAATCCCTCCCTACCTCAATCCCTCCCTCTCCCTTCCTCAATCCCTCCCTATCTACCTCCCTCCCTCTTATACATCCCTGTCTCTGTCCGCCCCCCCTCCGTCAATCCATCCGTTCCTTCTATCCATCCCTCCGACTCTCCTCCATCCTTCCCTCTCCAGACACACTCATCCGTTCCTTCTATTCATCCCTCCGACTCTCCTCCATCCTTCCCTCTCCAGACACACTCATCCGTTCCTTCTATCCATCCCTCCGACTCTCCTCCATCCTTCCCTCTCCAGACACACTCACCATTATACAGTAGTCACCATTATACAGTAGTCACCTCACCTCTACTGGCAACACGAGTCAATATCATACATCATCAATGACTAAGAGCCACTGTGTCACGACTGCTACATCTCTGCTGCTCTGTTTCCATTTCAATCTGTGTCTGCTATGAGAAAGCCAGGTTCTAGGTTTAGGGTCAATTAAATGGCACATGACTGTTTCAATCCAAACGTTAACACAGACTAATGCACTATTGTATAATTTATAAAGGTTTAGCAAATATTTGATCTTGACAAGCAATTACTTAAATGTGGCTTTACCCAGAGACAACTGTTATGTGTCTTAACACTGTCAATTAAGTCTTGGATTAAACACACTGGAACTGATATGTATCATGTGAATTAGAAAACCCCAAAATGAACTTTCATTATATGTCTGCTATGAGAAAGAGAGGTGCCATGATTATGGTAAATTGTCAAACAGCTGTTTCACTCCAGACTGAGATGAACACTACTGTAATGGTTGAGCAAATATTTAAGCTGGACAAGCAATTCATTCACTCATCGTGGCTTTACCCAGTGGCAAGTACTATTAAATGCCTTGACTGATTGTCTGAATAATCAGCCTATGAAGCCATGCACTAAACACACACACACACACACACACACACACACACACACACACACACACACACACACACACACACACACACACACACACACACACACACACACACACACACACAATTTAAATGTGTGAATTACAAACAAATTCCAAAAATGTGGTTGCAACAACAATGTGGTTGAAATATTGGAAACCGTACAACAGGAAAATGCTGTGGTGATGTAACCAGAAGGAGTGTTGTCTTTCATCTGAAAGGCAGAACGTCTGTGAGCCTCCAGTGTCTTTGTGTTGTGTGGAACGAGCCGGGCAGCCGAGCACATTGCTGCACTGTGGGGATGGCACTGAGAAAAGGCTGAATCACCCGAGCCTGTCGCGGTGCCTAGGAAGCACGTGGCTGACTGGCAGAGACCAGAACACTCAGCTTTACTAGAACACAGAGACCAGAACACTCAGCTTTACTAGAACACAGAGACCAGAACACTCAGCTTTACTAGAACACAGAGACCAGAACACTCAGCTTTACTAGAACACAGAGACCAGAACACAGAGACCAGAACACTCAGTTTTTACTAGAACACAGAGACGAGAACACTCAGCTTTACTAGAACACAGAGACCAGAACACTCAGCTTTACTAGAACACAGAGACCAGAACACAGAGACCAGAACACTCAGTTTTTACTAGAACACAGAGACGAGAACACTCAGCTTTACTAGAACACAGAGACCAGAACACTCAGCTTTACTAGAACACAGAGACCAGAACACTCAGCTTTACTAGAACACAGAGACCAGAACACTCAGCTTTACTAGAACACAGAGACCAGAACACTCAGCTTTACTAGAACACAGAGACCAGAACACTCAGCTTTACTAGAACACAGATAGGAAACACAACAGAGGAGAGAGTGGACCCAGCTTTCTGATTTAATATAGGATTTAGTGAGCTAAGAAATTCCAAAAACCACACACGCAAACACACACGCACGAGGATGCATGCACACACACACGTATGTACACACAGGCATACATGCATGAGGATTCATGTACGCACGCTTGCACACAAACACACACACACACACACACACACACACACACACACACACACACACACACACACACACACACAACTGAGTGGATTTCCTCTAATTCGTTAATGTTTTCAATTGCTCAGAATTTGCATTTAAGTAGTGTTTCATTATTCTAAATGTTAATTTCAAAATAAGTGTTTTAAAATAACATCGGTTATGATAATCAAATGTGTGTTTAAATGGGCACAGTGCTACAATGATGGAAATGGAATCTGAGTATCCCCCCCAAAAATATTTTTTTAGTTTCGTTTTTAGAATTGATTTCAATACACTGTTCTCTAGTTTTCATCTCCTGCAGGAGATTTCATTTCCTGTCATATTTATCCAGGAGGGACAAGCTATTTTAAGCATGAATCTCATCACTGTCACAAAAATACAGAATTTATCAATACTATTTAGGCCCTTTAATGTCTGACAGAAACAACAACAAAACAATACTAATTTGGTTAACATGACACCAAAGAACTTGAATCTCTCAACCTGCTCAAACGCAGCCCCGTCAATGAGAATGGGGGCGTGCTTGGTCCTCCTTTTCCTGTTGTCCACAATCATCTCCTTTGTCTTGATCATGTTGAGGGAGAGGTTGTTGTCCTGGCACCACACGGCCAGGTCTCTGACCTCCTCCCTATAGGCTGTCACATCGTTGTCGCTGATCAGGCCTACCACTGTTGTGTCATCGGCAAACTTAATGATGGTGTTGGAATGGTGCCTGGCCATGCAGTCATGAGTGAACAGGGAGTACAGGAGGGGACTGAGCAAGCACCAATGAGGGGCCCCCGTGTTGAGGATCTGTGTGGCGGATGATTTGTTACCTACCCTTACCACTTGGGGGCGGCCCATCAGAAAGTCCGGGATCGAGTTGCAGTTGGAGATGTTTAGTCTCAGGGCCCTTAGCTTAGTGATGAGCTTTGAGGGCACTATGACGCTGACCGCTGAGCTGTAGTCAATGAACAGCATTCTCACATAGGTGCTCCTTTTGTCCAGGTGGGACAGGGCAGTGTGGAGTGCAATAGAGATTGCATCATCTGTGGATCTGTTGGGGCGGTATGCAAATTGGGGTGGGTCTGGGGTTTCTGGGATAATGGTGTTGATGTGAGCCATGACCAGCCTTACAAAATACTTCATGGCTACAGACGTGAGTGCTACGGGTCAGTCGTCATTTAGACAGGTTACCTTAGTGTTCTTGGGGACAGGGACTATGGTGTCTGCTTGAAACATGTTGGTATTACAGACTCAGTCAGGGATAGGTTGAAAATGTCAGTGAAGACACATGCCAGTTAGCCAACGCTTGATCGGAGTACACATCCTGGTAATCCGTCTGGCCCTGCTACGGAAAGTGTGATTACACAGTTGTCCGGAACAGCTGATGCTCTCATGCATGTTTCAGTGTTGCTTGCCTCGAAGCGAGCATAGAATGAATTTAGCTCGTCTGGTAGGCTTGTGTCACTGGGCAGCTCACGGCTGTGCTTCCCTTTGTAGTCTGTTATAGTTTTATTAGTATCTTCTGTTAGTCTCTTCTGTCAGGGTAGTCAACATGCTGTTAGTCTCTTCTGTTAGGGTAGTCAACATGCTGTTAGTCTCTTCTGTTAGGGTAGTCAACATGCGGTTAGTCTCTTCTGTCAGGGTAGTGAACATGCTGTTAGTCTCTTCTGTCAGGGTAGTCAACATGCTGTTAGTCTCTTCTGTTAGGGTCGTCAACATGCTGTTAGTCTCTTCTGTTAGTCTCTTCTGTCAGGGTAGTCAACATGCTGTTAGTCTCTTCTGTTAGGGTAGTCAACATGCTGTTAGTCTCTTCTGTTAGGGTCGTCAACATGCTGTTAGTCTCTTCTGTTAGGGTCGTCAACATGCTGTTAGTCTCTTCTGTTAGGGTCATCAACATGCTGTTAGTCTATTCTGTTAGTCTCTTCTGTCAGGGTAGTCAACATGCTGTTAGTCTCTTCTGTTAGGGTAGTCAACATGCTGTTAGTCTCTTCTGTTAGGGTAGTCAACATGCTGTTAGTCTCTTCTGTTAGGGTAGTCAACATGCTGTTAGTCTCTTCTGTTAGGGTCGTCAACATGCTGTTAGTCTCTTCTGTTAGGGTAGTCAACATGCTGTTAGTCTCTTCTGTTAGGGTCGTCAACATGCTGTTAGTCTTCTCCTCCCTGGCCCCTGTAGATGGATTAATAGCCTGACAGCTTGGAACTGCCTCTGACACTCCCAGTGTCCTTAGCAAGAGGGCCGCTGCTGTTACAGAACAAAGCATCCACCACCCATACCACATACTATTCCACACCCAGTTCTGCACCATCTGTACTGCACACACTATACCACACACAGTACCACACACCTTACCGCAGCATGCTATCTCTGTTCGGTTCTGTAAGAACTGACCAGAAGAAAAGAGAGAGGATTTTAAGCAATTGAGATAGAGCCTCTCTCTCTCCTCAGGTTCCCTCCTCACCACCCAGCATGTTAAACAACCCCATCCTCAACACAACAAAGACAGAAACAGTATGTTAAACAACCCCATCCTCAACACAACAAAGACAGAAACAGCATGTTAAACATCCTCATCACAACAAAGACAGAATCAGCTTGTTAAACAACCCCATCCTCATCACAACAAAGACAGAATCAGCTTGTTAAACAACCCCATCCTCAACACAACAAAGACAGAAACATCATGTTAAACATCCTCATCCTCATCACAACAAAGACAGAAACATCATGTTAAACAACCCCATCCTCAACACAACAAAGACAGAAACATCATGTTAAACATCCTCATCACAACAAAGACAGAAACAGCATGTTAAACAACCTCATCCTCATCACAACAAAGACAGAAACAGCATGTTAAACAACCCCATCCTCAACACAACAAAGACAGAAACAGCTTGTTAAACAACCTCCATCCTCATCACAACAAAGACAGAAACAGCATGTTAAACAACCTCCATCCTCAACACAACAAAGACAAAAACATGTTATACAACCTCCATCCTCAACAAAGACAGAAACAGCATGTTAAACAACCTCATCCTCAACACAACAAAGACAGAAACAGCATGTTAAACAACCTCCATCCTCAACACAACAAAGACAGAAACAGCATCTTAAACAACCCCCATCCTCATCACAACAAAGACAGAAACATCATGTTAAACATCCTCAACACAACAAAGACAGAAACATCATGTTAAACATCCTCATCCTCATCACAACAAAGACAGAAACATCATGTTAAACAACCCCATCCTCAACACAACAAAGACAGAAACATCATGTTAAACATCCTCATCACAACAAAGACAGAAACAGCATGTTAAACAACCTCATCCTCATCACAACAAAGACAGAAACAGCATGTTAAACAACCCCATCCTCAACACAACAAAGACAGAAACAGCTTGTTAAACAACCTCCATCCTCATCACAACAAAGACAGAAACAGCATGTTAAACAACCTCCATCCTCAACACAACAAAGACAGAAACAGAATGTTAAACAACCTCCATCCTCATCACAACAAAGACAAAAACATGTTATACAACCTCCATCCTCAACAAAGACAGAAACAGCATGTTAAACAACCTCATCCTCAACACAACAAAGACAGAAACAGCATGTTAAACAACCTCCATCCTCAACACAACAAAGACAGAAACAGCATCTTAAACAACCCCCATCCTCATCACAACAAAGACAGAAACATCATGTTAAACATCCTCAACACAACAAAGACAGAAACATCATGTTAAACATCCTCAACACAACAAAGACAGAAACATCATGTTAAACATCCTCATCACAACAAAGACAGAAACATCATGTTAAACAACCTCATCCTCATCACAACAAAGACAGAAACAGAATGTTAAACATCCTCATCACAACAAAGACAGAAACAGCATGTTAAACAACCTCCATCCTCATCACAACAAAGACAGAAACATCATGTTAAACATCCTCATCCTCATCACAACAAAGACAGAAACATCATGTTAAACAACCCCATCCTCAACACAACAAAGACAGAAACATCATGTTAAACATCCTCATCACAACAAAGACAGAAACAGCATGTTAAACAACCTCATCCTCATCACAACAAAGACAGAAACAGCATGTTAAACAACCCCATCCTCAACACAACAAAGACAGAAACAGCTTGTTAAACAACCTCCATCCTCATCACAACAAAGACAGAAACAGCATGTTAAACAACCTCCATCCTCAACACAACAAAGACAAAAACATGTTATACAACCTCCATCCTCAACAAAGACAGAAACAGCATGTTAAACAACCTCATCCTCAACACAACAAAGACAGAAACAGCATGTTAAACAACCTCCATCCTCAACACAACAAAGACAGAAACAGCATCTTAAACAACCCCCATCCTCATCACAACAAAGACAGAAACATCATGTTAAACATCCTCAACACAACAAAGACAGAAACATCATGTTAAACATCCTCATCCTCATCACAACAAAGACAGAAACATCATGTTAAACAACCCCATCCTCAACACAACAAAGACAGAAACATCATGTTAAACATCCTCATCACAACAAAGACAGAAACAGCATGTTAAACAACCTCATCCTCATCACAACAAAGACAGAAACAGCATGTTAAACAACCCCATCCTCAACACAACAAAGACAGAAACAGCTTGTTAAACAACCTCCATCCTCATCACAACAAAGACAGAAACAGCATGTTAAACAACCTCCATCCTCAACACAACAAAGACAGAAACAGAATGTTAAACAACCTCCATCCTCATCACAACAAAGACAAAAACATGTTATACAACCTCCATCCTCAACAAAGACAGAAACAGCATGTTAAACAACCTCATCCTCAACACAACAAAGACAGAAACAGCATGTTAAACAACCTCCATCCTCAACACAACAAAGACAGAAACAGCATCTTAAACAACCCCCATCCTCATCACAACAAAGAAAGAAACATCATGTTAAACATCCTCAACACAACAAAGACAGAAACATCATGTTAAACATCCTCAACACAACAAAGACAGAAACATCATGTTAAACATCCTCATCACAACAAAGACAGAAACATCATGTTAAACAACCTCATCCTCATCACAACAAAGACAGAAACAGAATGTTAAACATCCTCATCACAACAAAGACAGAAACAGCATGTTAAACAACCTCCATCCTCATCACAACAAAGACAGAAACAGCTTGTTAAACAACCTCCATCCTCATCACAACAAAGACAGAAACAGCATGTTAAACATCCTCATCACAACAAAGACAGAAACATCATGTTAAACAACCCCATCCTCATCACAACAAAGACAGAAACAGCATGTTAAACATCCTCAACACAACAAAGACAGAAACAGCTTGTTAAACAACCTCCATCCTCATCACAACAAAGACAGAAACCGAATGTTAAACATCCTCATCACAACAAAGACAGAAACAGCATGTTAAACATCCTCATCACAACAAAGACAGAAACATCATGTTAAACAACCTCATCCTCATCACAACAAAGACAGACACAGCATGTTAAACAACCTCATCCTCATCACAACAAAGACAGAAACAGGATGTTAAAAATCCTCATCACAACAAAGACAGAAACAGCATGTTAAACAACCTCCATCCTCATCACAACAAAGACAGAAACAGCTTGTTAAACAACCTCCATCCTCATCACAACAAAGACAGAAACAGCATGTTAAACAACCTCCATCCTCATCACAACAAAGACAGAAACAGCTTGTTAAACAACCTCCATCCTCATCACAACAAAGACAGAAACAGCATGTTAAACAACCTCCATCCTCATCACAACAAAGACAGAAACAGCATGTTAAACAACCTCCATCCTCATCACAACAAAGACAGAAACAGCTTGTTAAACAACCTCCATCCTCATCACAACAAAGACAGAAACAGCATGTTAAACAACCTCCATCCTCATCACAACAAAGACAGAAACAGCTTGTTAAACAACCTCCATCCTCATCACAACAAAGACAGAAACAGCATGTTAAACATCCTCATCACAACAAAGACAGAAACATCATGTTAAACAACCCCATCCTCATCACAACAAAGACAGAAACAGCATGTTAAACATCCTCAACACAACAAAGACAGAAACAGCTTGTTAAACAAACTCCATCCTCATCACAACAAAGACAGAAACAGCATGTTAAACATCCTCAACACAACAAAGACAGAAACAGCTTGTTAAACAACCTCCATCCTCATCACAACAAAGACAGAAACAGCATGTTAAACATCCTCATCACAACAAAGACAGAAACAGCATGTTAAACAACCTCCATCCTCATCACAACAAAGACAGAAACAGCTTGTTAAACAACCTCCATCCTCATCACAACAAAGACAGAAACAGCATGTTAAACATCCTCATCACAACAAAGACAGAAACATCATGTTAAACAACCCCATCCTCATCACAACAAAGACAGAAACAGCATGTTAAACATCCTCAACACAACAAAGACAGAAACAGCTTGTTAAACAAACTCCATCCTCATCACAACAAAGACAGAAACAGCATGTTAAACATCCTCAACACAACAAAGACAGAAACAGCTTGTTAAACAACCTCCATCCTCATCACAACAAAGACAGAAACAGCATGTTAAACATCCTCATCACAACAAAGACAGAAACAGCATGTTAAACAACCTCCATCCTCATCACAACAAAGACAGAAACAGCTTGTTAAACAACCTCCATCCTCATCACAACAAAGACAGAAACAGCATGTTAAACAACCTCCATCCTCATCACAACAAAGACAGAAACAGCTTGTTAAACAACCTCCATCCTCATCACAACAAAGACAGAAACAGCATGTTAAACAACCTCCATCCTCATCACAACAAAGACAGAAACAGCATGTTAAACAACCTCCATCCTCATCACAACAAAGACAGAAACAGCTTGTTAAACAACCTCCATCCTCATCACAACAAAGACAGAAACAGCATGTTAAACAACCTCCATCCTCAACACAACAAAGACAGAAACAGAATGTTAAACAACCTCCATCCTCATCACAACAAAGACAGAAACAGCATGTTAAACAACCCCATCCTCAACACAACAAAGACAGAAACAGCATGTTAAACATCCTCATCACAACAAAGACAGAAACATCATGTTAAACATCCTCAACACAACAAAGACAGAAACATCATGTTAAACATCCTCATCACAACAAAGACAGAAACATCATGTTAAACAACCTCATCCTCATCACAACAAAGACAGAAACATCATGTTAAACAACCTCATCCTCATCACAACAAAGACAGAAACAGCATGTTAAACAACCTCATCCTCATCACAACAAAGACAGAAACAGCATGTTAAACAACCACCATCCTCAACACAACAAAGACAGAAACAGCTTGTTAAACAACCTCCATCCTCATCACAACAAAGACAGAATCAGCTTGTTAAACAACCCCATCCTCATCACAACAAAGACAGAAACATCATGTTAAACATCCTCATCACAACAAAGACAGAAACAGCATGTTAAACAACCCCATCCTCATCACAACAAAGACAGAAACATCATGTTAAACATCCTCATCACAACAAAGACAGAAACAGCATGTTAAACAACCTCCATCCTCATCACAACAAAGACAAAAACATCATGTTAAACAACCTCCATCCTCAACAAAGACAGAAACAGCATGTTAAACAACCTCCATCCTCATCACAACAAAGACAGAAACAGCATGTTAAACAACCTCCATCCTCAACACAACACAACAAAGACAAGCTAAGAGGATACTGGCTAGTGATGCAGACATCATAACTTGCACCACACCATAGCTGTCCTGTATCATCTGAAACGTAGTGATGGATGAGCTACTTTTGCTACAGTGATTGTCAGAAATGCAAGTAGCTGGGACATATTAAGATATTATAGCCCTCGTTTTAAAGAGAAAAGTCTTAATTGTACATGACGGCCAAATGACATACTGTGATATTTCACAGAATTGATTAATTAATTAATTACAAATCATGAAAATCCGCAATGCACTGGTCCGTATCACTTCAACATTACTTTGCAGACCCAGCAGAGAGAGTGAGAAGAGAGAGAGTGTGTGTGAAAGACAACATGCTTAGCTGTGTGTGTGTGTATACCTGTGTGTGTGTGTGTGTGTGTGTGTGTGTGTGTGTGTGTGTGTGTGTGTGTATACCTGTGTGTGTGTGTGTGTGTGTGTGTGTGTGTGTGTGTGTGTGTGTGTGTGTGTGTGTGTGTATACCTGTGTGTGTGTGTGTGTGTGTGTCTATGTTCCTGCATGGCTGTGTGTATCTGTGTGTATCTGTGTGTGCCTGTGTGTTCCAGAGAGAAAGAAGGGGAGAGAACCCCCTGCCATTGTAATGTGCTTTTTTGACACCTCATCATAACCTGAGCTAAACCCCAGCACCTGTATTGTATTCATTATCCCCTGGCTCCATCCTTAACAGCCCAGCCTCAGCCTTCCAGCCTTCAATCACACACTCATCGTGAGGGGAAAAAGCCCTTCTTAATGTTGCTTTTTCAGATTTCAATTCCTGCCTTTAGCACGTCTCTCCTGAGGGAGAGAGCTCATTGTAAAACAAACTGTCTGGCTGTCACCAGCTCTGTGTAGGTGTAAACGCTCACATAGAGCTTGGCTGAATACATGAATATTTCAATAGGTAATTTAACCCAGTGTACATTACTTTGGAATGCAAAAAGTCATGAGATGGGAGGCAGCTCTTATATCCTCAATATCTCCACAGAGTTGTTTGGAAACGATCAAAATGGACCCCTGCTCTGTCATGGGGAAAATTGGTTGAATTAGAGAGAAAAAAATCCAACTGACATCTTTGGTAATGCAAAAATTCATTTGCCCCCCCCCCCCCCCCCCTGAAAGAACGCAATAATGGTCAACTGCAATGCGATGGTATTAAAGATTATAATCACCATCACTGTGGTGTCTGGGGACAATGTATTGAGGCTGGCTGTGCAGTGCGTAGGCTGGCTGTCTGCAAATTGCAGGTTTTCCTCAGAGAAAAAGCCAAACAGCTCAGAAAAGAACAGTCTGTGACAGATGAGTCCCACAAGCTTGTCAGACAGTATGTAACAAACATCACTTTGTATCACAGAGTAGGCTACATCTGTATGTCTGTCATTTACATACAGTATGTTCCATCTTTTTATCATGTGTGTGTGTGTGTGTCTATGTTTACACATCAGGACTGAGGACAGTGAACATGAAAGTGAACATGAAGAGCTCTCTTTAGATATGAACAGTACCACCACAGAGAGTAATGACACTCTGAAAAACTCCTCTCTTTAGATATGAACAGTACCACTATAGAGAGTAATGACACCCTGAAAAACTCCTCTCTTTAGATATGAACAGTACCACTATAGAGAGTAATGACACTCTGAAAAACTCCTCTCTTTAGATATGAACAGTACCACTATAGAGAGTAATGACACTCTGAAAAACTCCTCTCTTTAGATATGAACAGTACCACTATAGAGAGTAATGACACTCTGAAAAACTCCTCTCTTTAGATATGAACCGTACCACCACAGAGAGTAATGACACTCTGAAAAACTCCTCTCTTTAGATATGAACAGTACCACCACAGAGAGTAATGACACTCTGAAAAACTCCTCTCTTTAGATATGAACAGTACCACTATAGAGAGTAATGACACTCTGAAAAACTCCTCCTCTCTTTAGATATGAACAGTACCACCACAGAGAGTAATGACACTCTGAAAAACTCCTCTCTTTAGATATGAACAGTACCACCACAGAGAGTAATGACACTCTGAAAAACTCCTATCTTTAGATATGAACAGTACCACCACAGAGAGTAATGACACTCTGAAAAACTCCTCTCTTTAGATATGAACAGTACCACCACAGAGAGTAATGACACTCTGAAAAACTCCTCTCTTTAGATATGAACAGTACCACCACAGAGAGTAATGACACTCTGAAAAACTCCTCTCTTTAGATATGAACAGTACCACCACAGAGAGTAATGACACTGAAAAACTCCTCCTCTCTTTAGATATGAACAGTACCACCACAGAGAGTAATGACACTCTGAAAAACTTCTCCTCTGCTCTAGCACTCTTCCATATAGAGCCATTAAAGGCCCAATACACACACACACACACACACACACACACACACACACACACACACACACACATTCCACTGTGGCATTTATAGTTGTGATTTCCACCTGCTGCATACCCAGTAGTGCACTATCTAGGGAATAGGGTGTCATTTGGGACACAATCTTTTCCTGCATGCATATGGATCCACTCTCTAACAACCCAACATAGCAGACTGGGTTGATGGGATTATTCTTCCAGGCTTGTCATGTTAGCTCGTGACACAGTGGGGTTTTATTTCAGCTCCTGCATAAGGCTTTTGATTCTGAACATACCAGGGTATTGGAGATGAACAAATACATGTTCTGTTCACACACTACCCAGGCCTTTATCAAACACAAAATAGGCACCTTTGTTGCAAACTAACAAATCTCCAGTACATAGGCATCAAATAAAGCCTCATTTATTTTAAGGACCATTTTTACTAGCAGTTAGTCTATTGCTTCATTGCCTTGTCCTGTGTACTCAGTCAGATTCCTGCACTCCTGTGTACTCAGTCAGATTCCTGTACTCAGTCAGATTCCTGCGCTCCTGTGTACTCAGTCAGATTCCTGCGCTCCTGTGTACTCAGTCAGATTCCTGCGCTCCTGTGTACTCAGTCAGATCCCTGCGCTCCTGTGTACTCAGTCAGATTCCTGCGCTCCTGTGTACTCAGTCAGATTCCTGCGCTCCTGTGTACTCAGTCAGATTCCTGCACTCCTGTGTACTTAGTCAGATTCCTGCACTCCTGTGTACTCAGTCAGATTCCTGCACTCCTGTGTACTCAGTCAGATTCCTGCACTCTTAGCTTACATCCCTCAGAATCCCATTGACACTTCATAATTACTGATCTTGATAAAGATAAATTGAATATTTGTCTCGTCGTCAAGCTTAGCAGACCAAGTTTTATGTCGGCTGCGGTGCCAGTGATTTGTTGCCATTTCACGACAACGGTAAGCCCAGTGATTTGTTGCCATTTCACGACAACGGTAAGCCCAGTGATTTGGGTGAAGTTATGAGGCTGTTAATGAAGAAACGGTGGAGTTGTACTGGATGCAGCTGAGCACAACAACAGCAGTCTGCAGCCCCCGTGATGCCTCTCTGTCTCCTTCCCCCTCTCTCTCCCCATCCATCCATCCACTCTCTCTCCCTCTCTCTCCCTCCCTCTCTCTCTCTCCCCATCCCTCCCTCCCCATCCACCCTCTCTCTCTCTCCATCCACTCTCTCCCCATCCCATCTCTCTCTCCCCATCCCTCCCTCCCCATCCACCCTCTTTCTCTCTCTCCCCATCCCCTCTCTCTCTCTCCCCATCCCTCCCTCTCTCTCCCCATCCCTCCCTCTCTCTCCCCATCCCTCCCTCTCTCTCTCTCCCCATCCCTCTCTCTCACTCACTCTCTCTCCCCATCCCCTCTTTCCCCATCCCTCTCTCTCTCTATCTCTCCCCATACACCCATTCTCTCCCCATCTCCCTTTCTCTCTTCCCATCTCTCTCACCGCATCCCCTCTCTCTCCCCATCTCTCGATCCCTATCTCACCCCCACCCCTCTCTCTCTCTCTCCCTCTTCATTATTTTAGTGCGTTAGCTTCCATCTCCTCCCATCCTCCTCTCCTCTCTCTTTTATTCCCAACCACTCTTATACAAATCTCCCTTTTTCTTGTCTCTTTATATGAAAAAGCCATTATGATTAATTTGGGCCTTAGGGCATCAGACTGCTCTCTCTCTCTCTCCTTTCTTCCTCTCGCTCTTTAGCTCTCACGTACATACACACACACTCTTTCTCTCTCCCCTCTCTCGCATATACACAATAATAATACTCTACATTTAGTGCAGACATCCACAGAATGTTGGACAGCTTGCTTTAAAATCCAAGAAATGTACTATAGCTAATGCAACAACATCAAAGCACAATCTATATGGTTCACATTCCTGGGTAAATAAAAAATTGAATTACAAGTATCCATGATAAAACTTTGCATTACAGACAAATGCCAGTATGTTATTATGTGCTGTGGAGGTACTTAGGGCAGCGAGGTCAGGACCATCACCCATTTTCCCTGAGTGTCCAATGATGAAACTCAATTGTCTGCATCCAGTCAGAATTGCACAAGGCCTAGCATACACAGCGAGACGAAGAACAGCTGACATAATTACCCCATTAAACGCTAATGTTCCCACATCCTCTGAGTATGACTTTCCCTGGGGGTGTCCCAAATGGCACCCTATTTCCTGTACAGTGCACTACTATTGACCAGAGCCCTGTGTTAATAGTGCACTACTATTGACCAGAGCCCTGTGTTTATAGTGCACTACTATTGACCAGAGCCCTGTGTTTATAGTGCACTACTATTGACCAGAGCCCTGTGTTTATAGTGCACTACTATTGACCAGAGCCCTGTGTTTATAGTGCACTATAAAGGGAAAAAGGTGCCATTTGGGACACAGACACTATGTTGGTCACTAGGGCTACAAAACATTGCTCTGTTCCTCTCCCTGAGACATCCATTCAGAGCTGCACCTCCTGGTGATATTACAAATCATAGCCAGGGTTCCTTTCATTTCCTCACTTGAGCCGGTCCCTCCCGGCTAGTGCACGGCTGGGGGAGGGCTGGGGCCCTACACCCACCCACTCAGCATAGGATCGGCCCGGTCCAGCCTGCCTCTCCCTCATTACTCCCAGTGTCTTCCTGAAAAAGCACTTTTAAGCGTCTTAATTGCATTTGGGAGATAACCCTGTGGGTCAGTGACTGGAAGCCGGCCCATATAGAGCAGCGGGCGGCAGGGCAGGGCCGGCCTCTTTGCTTTAAATCAATGGACCATCCAGGCCTAATGCAGCTCCGGGCAGCTCCTCAGGAACCATTAGGACTATTAGTGCAGAGCTGGCAGGATATTTATGGGCCACGGCTGCAACGGCTGCAGGGTGGTGGTGGTGGTGGTGTGCAGCATGTCTGCTAGCCCAGTGAGAGGAAGAAGTGGGGGCCAAGGCCTCCTCATGCTGTGGGGTCAGCACTCCAAGCAGGGGTGGTGGTGGTGTGCAGCATGTCTGCTAGCCCAGTGAGAGGAAGAAGTGGGGGCCAAGGCCTCCTCATGCTGTGGGGTCAGCACTCCAAGCAGGGGTGATACATACAGCAGGGTGGGCTAACGGGAGCTACGACGCTGGAAAAACAGCCGACTGCAGCCCCCCGTCCGCACAACTGATGGGACAGCCTCTGGCAATTGAGTGTGTGTGTTTGACTGACTGACTGGCTGACTGACTAACTGCCTGACTGTGTGATGAGTCAACCACAGGGTCAAGCTGTTTAGATGCATCAGTTCAACTTCTTCATGTAGACTTGAGATTCACTTATTATTATGGCTGTGTGTCCCTCCAGTCTAATGGCTGATTCCTGTGCAGCAGCCGAGTCAGCGTTTGGTAGCTGGGGGTTATGGCAGGCTATAGAAGAGAGGAGAAAGTAGCAATATGAAGTGTTGAATAGAGTTTTTCAAGTCAGTAAAAAACACTTTTACCTGAGCTCCTTTCTCTATCTCTTTCCCTCTGCAGATACACTACATGGCCAAAAGTATGTGGACACGGCCTGTCAAACAACTCATTCCAAAATCATGGGCATTAATATGTAGATGGTCCCCCCGTTGCTGCTGTAACAGCCTCCCCTCTTCTGGGAAGGCTTCCCACAAGATGTTGAAACATTGCTTCAGGGACTTGCTTCCATTCAGCCACAAGAGCTTGAGGTCGGGCACTGATGTTGGATGATTAGGCCTGGCTCGCAGTTGGCATTCCAATTCATCCCAAAGGTGTTTGATGAGGTTGATCTCGACAAACCATTTCAGAATAGACCTCGCTTTGTGCATGGGGGCATTTTCATATTGAAACAGGAAAGGGCCTTCCCCAAACTGTTGCCACAAAGTTTGAAGCACAGAATTGTCTAAAATGTAATTTTATAATGTAGCCTTAAGATTTCCTGAACCATAAAAAACAGCCCCAGACCATTATTTCTTCTCCACCAAACTTTAGAGTTGGCACTATGTACTGGGGCAGGTAGTGTTCTCCTGGCATCCGCCAAACCCAGATTTGTCCGTCAGACTGCCAGATGGTGAAGCGTGATTCATTACTCCAGAAAACACATTTCCAATGCTCCAGACTCCAATGGCGGCGAGCTTTACGCCACTCCAGCTGACGCTTGGCATTGCGCATGGTGATCTTAGGCTTGTGTGCGGCTGCTCGGCCATGGAAACCTATCATTAAAGCTCCCGACAAACAGTTCTTGTGCTGACGTTGTTTCCAGAGGCAGATTGGAACTCGATAGTAAGTGCTGCAACCGAGGACAGACAATTTTTACACACTACGTGCTTCAGCTTTCGGCGGTCCCGTTCTGTGAGCTTGTGTGGCCTACCACTTCGCGGCTGAGCAGTTGTTGCTCCTAGACATTTACACTTCACAATAACAGCCCTTACAGTTGACCGACGCAGCTTTAGCAGGGCAGAGATTTGACGAACTGACTGACTTGTTATATATATTTTACCTTTATTTAACTAGGCAAGTCAGTTAAGAACAAATTCTTATTTTCAATGATGGCCTAAGAACAGTGGGTTAACTGCCTGTTCAGGGGCAGAACAACAGATTTGTTTTACCTTGTCAGCTCGGGATTTGATCTTGCAACCTTTTGGTTACTAGTCCAAAGCTCTAACCACTAGGCTACCTGCCGCCCCCAAAGGTGGATACCGGTGACAGTGCACGATGAAAGTCACTGTGCTCTTCAGCAAGGCAATTCTACTGCCAATGTTTGTCTATGGAGATTGCATGGCGGTGTACTGTAATTTTATACACCTGTCAGCAACAAAATTGCCAAATCCACTAATTTGAAGGAGTGTCCACATACTTTTGTATATATAATGTTTCACAGCCAGGCTGTCCAGCTGTCTACTTCAGCTCACGTCTTGGGTTTTCATTGTCAATAATGACGACGTTAGCATGCGGTCACCTCACCTGAACACTTCCACACCGCCACCAGGTGTTCTGAGACACAGCGACACACAACTCCCAGCTCTGTCGCCACGGATACCTACGTGTGTTTTAAGTGTTATAAATGTCAACTTAATACCCCGCGTGTGACACACACACTGTGAAGCGTGTGACACACACACTGTGAAGCGTGTTTACACACACACACACACACACACATCTACTGTACCATCATGTTTTATGGATTTTTCACAGGCCTGTTTCTTTTGTTTTACGCTCCCCCACACATCATCTCCAGTCGCTTTTATTTTTAGTCGTGCTTCCGGAAGAATCTGACACAACCGGCCCTGCACAGCGGATTGATTTCACTCACTCTCTCCCTCCATCTGTCGTTCTCTTCTTGCTATCTCTCTATTTCTACATCTCTTTCTCTATATTCCTCCTCTATACACAGTATATTTTTGTCTATTTCTCAATCTCTCAATATTTCTGTCTGTCTCCCTCCATCTCTCCATGTGGCCTGTAACAGAAGCAGAGCTGTGCTGTGAGTCGTGATCTGTGTGGGAAGAGAGGAAGTCTCCCAGTGTGGAAGACAAGACATGTAAAGAGAGACATGGAGTCTCCCAGTGTGGAAGACAAGACATGGAGTCTCCCAGTGTGGAAGACAAGACATGGAGTCTCCCAGTGTGGAAGACAAGACATGGAGTCTCCCAGTGTGGAAGACAAGACATGGAATCTCCCAGTGTGGAAGACAAGAGAAGACAGGCCTGCTGTAGCTAAGAGGCAGCATCTGCAGGGCTACAGACACACAGTACTTTTCCACTGATACCTTTCATCTCCTTTTCACATTCATCCTTCAATGAAAAAAACAAATACGTTCTGGAAAGCAGTTTGTGTGGCAGGTGAACCAATTCATTAATCAGGGTGTCAGTTTTCTGGAAAATCAGCAGGTCTAACAGGGGAATGACAATGAGAGAAGAGAAGAGCGATAGGACAGAGGAAGAGGTGGTTGCTCTTCCTCCTCTACTGTCGATGCCCATTTAGCTTTATTCTCTCCCCCCGATCTCTAGACTTGTCTCTCTGAAACACACGTCTGCCAAGTCATTGTTAGTCACATCTTCTTACATGGTCAAATAGTAGAGGAGTTACTCTGAAAGAGGGCTTCTATAACCTCCTGACAGACAAACAGAGAGACGACCCTGCATTGCCCTCAAATGCTTTTTACCTACAGTACATCACTTCTCTTGAAGTGTTGAAATCAGGTCATCTTACAGATATAGGACAGTGACACTGAGCTTATTGTGTTGAGGTCATGGCTACTCCCTCGATGACGTGGCTACTCCCTCGATGACGTGGCTACTCCCTCGATGACGTGGCTACTCCCTCGATGACGTGGCTACTCCCTCGATGACGTGGCTTCTCCCTCGATGACGTGGCTACTCCCTCGATGACGTGGCTACTCCCTCGATGACGTGGCTACTCCCTCGATGACGTGGCTTCTCCCTCGATGACGTGGCTACTCCCTCGATGACGTGGCTACTCCCTCGATGACGTGGCTACTCCCTCGATGACGTGGCTACTCCCTCGATGACGTGGCTACTCCCTCGATGACACAAACAAGTGCATTTCCCAGGAGTCCACAAGTCTTTTCAGCAGTGGAATGCAGTGCTTCCTTAGCTGCCTTGTAGTTGTATTCACACTGCCAGATAACATCCCTATAGCCCCCGCTGGGAGGGAGCTTTCAAAGCCTCTGCGTCAAATGGATGTGTCATGCTCAAACTGTTATCACCATGGCTTTCATTGAATGTGACCTGTCCTGAACTATGAAGAGTACAGCGACATCATCTCCATTCTGAACGAGGAGAGCAGAGGGGGAGAATGTTTCAATTTAGATATTCATCTGACGTTCCGTCTTCCTTTTGGTGTTTGTACTGGCTCAACAATTACATAAAGTCATAATGATTTGTATAACACTTTGTTTCTAACTAAGTGCTGGACATAAAATAATGAAACAGACGAAGGATAATGAAAAAAGATAGCTAATTAAAATCATCCATTAAAACCATTTTTATAAATGTGACATGAGATGATATAAGATATGACATAAGGGTGAATATTGTACCAATCCTGTGATATCACCCGTGAAAACATATCATGCTTGTATGCAGTGAATTGAAGGTTCTGTACTCCTCGTACAGTACTTAACATATTGATGTAGAATGTCCTTCTGCAAACAGAGCCATATGTCAGTAGCATTTTTATTTAACAACTGTCACATCCTTCTGGTGAATGAATGGATACTGCTTCATGGATCATCTTCATTTAGAGACTAAACAAATCTTGACATTTAGAGAAAGTATGAGGCACTAACAGATGCAGGCGATAAGAATAGTGGTGCAGATTGGGAAGTCATGTGATGCAACCTGGTGTCTAGACAGAGCGCAGATTTAAGCCCTGGAAGTCAGAGAAGGTCTTGCCTAAGGGTAGGACTCATGGTACCGTGTGTGTGAGAGATATGGGGGTGGCAGTGGAAACGCTAGCTGCTGCAGAGCCTTAGTGTACACTCTCTGTCTGTCAATGTAGTCTGAGAGGAAGGAGGGGGAGAGGGGGAGATGACGACTGGCAGAATATAATAAATTCGATCTAATATAGGCGCCACACTGGTTTCCTAGCAACCGCGCCCGCACCCCGTCTGGCCTGTTTGCTCTGTAAGTGGCCTCCTCTAGCCCCATGTCAGGTTCATACATACTGCACTGTAGCTACACTACATAGTACTGCAGTTCTAGACCCTTTACTGTAAACCAGGTTCATACATACTGCACTGTAGCTACACTACATAGTACTGCAGTTCTAGACCCTTTACTGTAAACCAGGTTCATACATACCGCACTGTAGCTACACTACATAGTACTGCAGTTCTAGACCCTTTACTGTAAACCAGGTTCATACATACTGCACTGTAGCTACACTACATAGTACTGCAGTTCTAGACCCTTTACTGTAAACCAGGTTCATACATACCGCACTGTAGCTACACTACATAGTACTGCAGTTCTAGACCCTTTACTGTAAACCAGGTTCATACATACTGCACTGTAGCTACACTACATAGTACTGCAGTTCTAGACCCTTTACTGTAAACCAGGTTCATACATACTGCACTGTAGCTACACTACATAGTACTGCAGTTCTAGACCCTTTACTGTAAACCAGGTTCATATATACTGCACTGTAGCTACACTACATAGTACTGCAGTTCTAGACCCTTTACTGTAAACCAGGTTCATACATACTGCACTGTAGCTACACTACATAGTACTGCAGTTCTAGACCCTTTACTGTAAACCAGGTTCATATATACTGCACTGTAGCTACACTACATAGTACTGCAGTTCTAGACCCTTTACTGTAAACCAGGTTCATACATACTGCACTGTAGCTACACTACATAGTACTGCAGTTCTAGACCCTTTACTGTAAACCAGGTTCATATATACTGCACTGTAGCTACACTACATAGTACTGCAGTTCTAGACCCTTTACTGTAAACCAGGTTCATATATACTGCACTGTAGCTACACTACATAGTACTGCAGTTCTAGACCCTTTACTGTAAACCAGGTTCATATATTGCATTCAGGAAAGTATTCAGACTCTTTGACTTTTCAAAATGTTGTTACGTTACAGCCTGATTCTAAAATATATATGTTTAAATGTCTATCAATCTACACACAATATCCCATAATGACAAAGCGAAAACAGGTAAAAAAAACAACATCATTTCAACAAATACCTTATTTCCATACAGAACCAGTCAAAAGTTTGGACAAACCTACAATCTAATCATTCAATGTTTTTTTCTTTATTTTTACTATTGTCTACATTGTAGAATAATAGTGAAGACATCAAAACTATGAAATAACACATGGAATCAGGTAGTAACCCCAAAAAAGTGTTAAACAAATCAAAATATGTTTTATATTTGAGATTCTTCTAATAGCCCCTTTACCTTGATGACAGCTTTGCACACGCATTCTCTCAACCAGCTTCATGAGGTAGTTACCTGGAATGCATTTCTATTAACAGGTGTACC
This sequence comes from Oncorhynchus kisutch, assembly GCF_002021735.2. Classification (NCBI taxonomy): domain Eukaryota; kingdom Metazoa; phylum Chordata; class Actinopteri; order Salmoniformes; family Salmonidae; genus Oncorhynchus; species Oncorhynchus kisutch. The sequence goes on from NW_022263322.1 coordinate 54,501, forward strand.
TTGTTAAAAGTTACTTTGTGGAATTTCTTTCCTTCTTAATGCGTTTGAGCCAATCAGTTGTGCTGTGACAAGGTAAGGGCGGTATACAGAAGACAGCCCTATTCGGTAAAAGACCAGGTCCATATTATGGCAAGAACAGCTCAAATAAGCAAAGAGAATGATTGTATTGTCACATACAGGTGCAGTGAAATGTGTTGATTTACAGGATCAGCCATAGTAGTACAATGCCCCTGGAGCAAATTAGGGTTAAGTGCCTTGCTCAAGGGCACGTCAACTGATTTTACACTTTATAAGCGCGGGCATTCGAACCAGCGACCTTTCGGTTACTGACCAAACGCTCTAACCGCTAGGCATGCCGCCCTACACCCACACAGTATACATTACTGTAAGTGCACACTGCACCACTCTGCATCTTAGCTTTCACCTAAGGAAGTACAGTATCCTATACCATCGGCTCTTTCCTTAGAAGTCTGTCCTATTTCCATACGAGTTTGCACATTTTCATACGGCATTCATGGACAATTGATCCGGGGCTGAACCAATAAGGATAGGATGTCGTTGATATAGATATCACTGTTAACATTGTAAACGTCTTTGTCCGGACACATTTTCAGCACCACATTCTACCCTCCCTCAGAGCTTCTGCCTCTCCCTTGTCCTAATTCACCCTCACTGTAAGCAGGTTAGCGTTGTCGTCATCTTCTTCTGGAGGCAGCTCTGCTGTGAGTGGTCACTAGCTGGCACAGCCAGTCATAAAATCTCATTTTAAACCTAACGTTAAGCATACTACTAACCTGAAATGTAGCCCAGATTTGTTTTCATACATTTTAACAATATTGCCAATCTTGACTTTGCAGCTGGCTCAGAAGAAATCTTTCAGTTGGGCCTCCAGGACAAGACTCTTTCCAATAAACGTCAACCTGCTCACTGTAATGGAGCAAGTTAAAATGCAACGCTTCAGCCCTTTCTTCTTTAGCCTATGGCAGCCATATATAGACCCTAATGCAGAAAAATAAAAATACAAAAATAACACTTTTACACAGCCTATTGATATTTTAAGTGGTCATAGGATGAGAAGCAGAACTGAATGATGTAACATTGACCTTGATGATTCGCTAACTGCACTTCAGCAAGGCAGGCTCCCTCCATTCCCTTCCTGATCTGAGGGAGGTTTCCCTCTAGTGGTCATGTACTGAAATACAAGGCCTGCCCTCGTCACAGATACGAACCATTACTCTTACTAACCGACAGTTGGCAGCTCTGACATGTCAACGGGGTTGGAGGAAATATTGATAAATGTTCACCTTTGCTTTGCTCCATTTTAGAGCACAATAACAAATACCCCAGAATGATGTAAAGTCTACCCCTGAACATCATACTGATGTCCATGTTGCAGTTTTGTACGTTTATGGGTACTAAAAAGCTCCCATGTTCTTCCTCTGGAGCTCTGACGACCACATTTCACACAGTGGGGTTCATCTCTCTCAAAGGAACAATTCATAGGAACGAAAGCGGTTGAGATTAGATCTCCTCTTTGAACAGAAATCAGTGTGGATAAAAAATGCTTGATAAAGTCACCGTGACAAGTTATTTTACTGCAGTAATTTTGAAGTGTAACTGCAGTTATACTGCACTCTGACTGCAGTACACTTCAGTTACTCCACTTTTACTGCAGTTACTCCACTTTTACTGCAGTTACTCCACTTTTACTGCAGTTACTCCACTTTTACTGCAGTTACTCCACTTTTACTGCAATCTTTTTTTGTAAAGGTGGTTTTCAGACAGAATGCCTATGAGAGTTGTAGTGTTTAAGACAGAAATATTGTTGATCTTCACAACACAAGTCTAAATATACATGTGTCACAACAAAGGACACCAAAATCATAATATAATCTTTATTATTTACAGGTATTTTACAATACATGAATAGAGAAGCACCACGGTAATTGACTTGTGATTGGAGACTTACAATGATACAGGCCACAATACAAAGGCATCCACATGTTCAGGAGTTAATCAAACCTTATCCTTGGGCTCAGCACATCTAGTAAACGGTGCTTTAGATAGTTTTTAAAGGTTTCACTGGGTAAAGTGGCTGGAGAAGTCTAAGTAACCCACCCAATCTGCAACTTCACACAGAGATATTAGCTGTCACCTATATGGTATAAGAGGACAGGCTGCTATAGCTATGCTAACTGATCTTAGACCTGTGCTTTTCCAGAGACCCTGGACAGGTGCCTAATAATACTATCAAATACTGTTGCAATGAATGAATGGGATTTATTGAGACCGAACCTTCTTTCCCCACAATGGCAGCTGAGAAGAATGGAGTAGTTATCTTCAATTACTAGATTCTGCTGCTTTGTTTTCCTTCACCTGCACACGCTAGCTATTAATAAGTGGATTATTTTAACACTAGACCACAACAAGAGCCAAAACACTATGAATGAGAACGTAATTAGAACATCTTGAAGTGAAAACGACCACTTGCAAAAGGACCCATAAAAAGACAAGACCAAAAAGCAGCAGCAATGACTGTAGTCCCTGGTCACATACTAGGTCATTAACAAGGCACTTCGGTTGTCATGGGGAAATATTTTTATATTTGGTATTTATTTAACCTTGATTTAACTTCGCAAGTCAGTTAAGAAGAAATTCTTATTTGCAATGACGGCCTACCCCGGACCAACCCTAACGACCCCGGACCAACCCTAACGACCCCGGACCAACCCTAACGACCCCGGACCAACCCTAACGACCCCGGACCAACCCTAACGACCCCGGACCAACCCTAACGACCCCGGACCAACCCTAACGACCCCGGACCAACCCTAACGACGCTGGGCCAATTGTGCGCCGCCCTATGGGACTGCCAATCACGGCCGGTTGTGATACAGCCTGGAACTGAGATGAAGCACTGAGATGAAGTGCCTTAGACCACTGTGCCACTCAGGAGTCCATCAGCAAAACCAGAGGTCTAGAAGTTCCACAATCATGTGTATTTAAATCAAAGCTCTATGGTCCGTGGTCATGAGCTGTTCTGACGCAAATGAAACATTTCTAAATAATCTCACGAAGGATCTTTGACAGAATAAGAATAATCCACAAGTAGTAGTCTGTATCGTTCTGAGAATCACATTTCTTAAAACAGCAGATTAAAAGCTGACACACTCATCACAAAATGACCAAAATCCCGACAAGCAGTAACAACTGAGCCATTCTCTTTAGTCAGTAGAATGAATACAAAAGTGTCAAACCAAACAATCCAGGAGAATCATCTTTTCAACACGGGGTCCTTCCCTAGTTAGCAGGTCTGCTGTGCTGGTGGTGGTGGGTCTACTACTGAGGACCTAAAGTGAGGATGATCGAGGTAAAATAAAGCCCTATTGAGCCGTCTGCCCAGTCCTCTCTGATCCTCACAGATCACATGCTCACTGAGAGGACAAGCTCTGGGCATGACAGGTATAACACGTCCCTCTCCGCAGGTTAACTAGTGCCCCCCTCAGCCCAGCGCGTCACACACCTGAAGCACTCTGTGGTTGAAGTCCTCTGGCTGGTCAGCATAGACGTAGTGGCCCGCCCCTCTGATAGCCTGGGAGAGAGGAGGAATAGAAATATGAGATCAGATACACATTCTGGAAAATCATATTCATCTAGGATTTAACACTTCAATTCACTTTTTTTCCTGCCACCTGCTGAATAAATGTGAGCTACATGTCTCACGCATTAGACAACCACACACAGTCAGCATCTTAAGTGTAAATAGGAATATAAAAGCTGAGCCAGCTGTCTCACACATTACTAGACAACCACACACAGACAGCATCTTAAGTGTAAATGGGAATATAAAAGCTGAGCCAGCTGTCTCACGCATTAGACAACCACACACAGACAGCATCTTAAGTGTTCAGCTTAAAGGAATTGAAACGTACTATGATCTCCACATGAGAGTTTGGCCTCATTTCTTTGATAGCGTTGCCCGAGTTACCGTCGATGCTGGAGCGTGACCCATATATCACAGTAATAGGGATGTCAGCATGGAGTAGGCCAATCCTCTGCAGCATAGGCCTCTTGGCCCACCCGTATGGGATAGTCATGTTCTTGAAGGCTGTCTCACCACTGCAACAGAGTAAACAAACATGATTATTACTAAAGAGGGAGAAGTACAGCAGTATCTGATCTTATCAGAATAATCCTTAATAAGCAGCTACTTTGAACTCACCACTACAACAGAGTAAAACTAACATTATCACTGAAATAAGGGTGTGTGAAATGAAAATCACAGCCTATATTAGAAAAGCATTTCAGAATTGAATCATAACATCTTCATTATGGTCTAAGAGGAAAACATTGGAATTGAACTGTATTGAAACTCACTCAGACTGAGACTGTAAATACAGGCCCAGAGTAAGTGGAGATAAAAAGCCAGTGAACTCAAACAGGAACTAAATAGAGAGAGAGAGGGACTAACCTGGGAGTCTGGACGTTCAGGTGATAGATATACTCTGTGACCGTATCGTCGTTGAACATGGACAAGTATTTCTTCTTGAAGTCTGGTCTTAGAGTTGAAACAAGTGTGGGACCTTGAAGAACAAAGGGAGGAGGTGGGTTTGAATGCTGGTAAAAACTCCATCCCATAAACAATGCAGTCATCCAGTCAGACAGGTATGTAATTTAAATGTAATTTACAGTAGTATTTCTATGTCTGTCATCCATCTAGTCAGACAGGCTGCCAGTCTTACCCAGTGGCCCCACCAGACGTAGCCCTGCCAGGGGGTTGAACGGGCTCAACATGGCTCCCAGGGCTTTGATCCACACGGGGATGGGCCTGTCCTGGTCTTCTGTGTCTGGACGCTCAGGTAAGCCCCACGGCTCAACCAGCACCATGTGCTTTACCCTACAGGACAGTGAAGAGGAAAGGTCAGCCCCACGGCTCAACCAGCACCATGTGTTGCATGGACAGGATGTGGCTGGCTGGCTGGCTGGCTGCTTGAATACTAGAAGGACAGGATGTGGCTGGCTGGCTGGCTGCTTGAATACTAGAAGGACAGGATGTGGCTGGCTGGCTGGCTGCTTGAATACTAGAAGGACAGGATGTGGCTGGCTGGCTGCTTGAATACTAGAAGGACAGGATGTGGCTGGCTGGCTGCTTGAATACTAGAAGGACAGGATGTGGCTGGTTGGCTGCTTGAATACTAGAAGGACAGGATGTGGCTGGCTGGCTGCTTGAATACTAGAAGGACAGGATGTGGCTGGCTGGCTGCTTGAATACTAGAAGGACAGGATGTGGCTGGCTGGCTGCTTGAATACTAGAAGGACAGGATGTGGCTGGCTGGCTGCTTGAATACTAGAAGGACAGGATGTAGTTGGCTGGCTGCTTGAATACTAGAAGGACGGGATGTGGCTGGCTGGCTGCTTGAATACTAGAATGACAGGATGTGGCTGGCTGGCTGCTTGAATACTAGAATGACCGGATGTGGCTGGCTGGCTGCTTGAATACTAGAAGGACAGGATGTGGTTGGCTGCTTTAATACTAGAAGGACAGGATGTGGCTGGCTGGCTGCTTTAATACTAGAAGGACAGGATGTGGCTGGCTGGCTGCTTTAATACTAGAATGACAGGATGTGGCTGGCTGGCTGCTTTAATACTAGAAGGACAGGATGTGGCTGGCTGCTTTAATACTAGAAGGACAGGATGTGGCTGGCTGGCTGCTTTAAGCTGTTCTGATCTGAGTGTGATGAGGTTTTGGAGACATTTATAATGAGTTAGGTTCCTGCTGAAATATTAGCAACACAGTGAGAGAAGATGATTCAGTTGAGATACAGCACAGAGGGGACACTTTTTAAGGACATTCATGTTATCAGAGTAACGTTAGCACCTGCATACCAACATCCCGTGAGGTCTGGGGTGTACAGTATTAGTCAAGCATAGGAGGGTGAACCAAGGAGGTGGCTAAATACTAAGGAATAAAACAACCATTCATATTGAAACCTGTCTATGGTTCTGAACTGGGGAAAGTGTTGGGTGGTGTCAGGTGATACTTGCCTGGTAGGATACTTAAGCGAATAAGCAGCTGCCAAATAACCTCCAAAGTTATGTCCCAGCATGACCATGGCTTCCAGGCCGACTTTAGCCCTCCACTGCTCGATGGAGTCCACAAACTGTGCCTCAGCCTCCTTGGCGTCGGAGCTGAAGTAGGGCCTGCTGCTCTGGCCGAAGCCCAGCAGGTCAAAGGCATAGACGGGTCTCTATTATCATGATCATGAAAAGTATTTTATTTATAAAGGCACTACACAACATGATAAAACTTACTACAAATACAAGTCAGTGTTAAAAAGAAAGCATACACTAAATATATAGCAGTCAGACAACAATTAGAGCTAGTTATATATAGCAGGTGTGGTTGACCAGTTGACCTATTGGTAGTTTCCTGTGACCATCCTCCAAATCTCTTTTGGAAGTCTGGAGAAATTCAGTATGTGATTGGCTGTGAGTAGAAATGAAGTTTCCCCTCCGAAGAGGCATTTCCTTGTTTTTCGTGTCTCTTTTCCTACCTTGTAGTAGCCTATGCACCGTTAGTTACGTACCTTATTCATCCTTGCATAAATATCAGAAATATGATTATAACGACCTGTTCAGAGCCGCAACCATGCAAAATACTGCAGTGGTTTGATATATGGCAATGTGCACTAGTTTCTATCTAGACTCTGTCGTACTACACCCCTTTACATCGTCTCTCTGAGGAGAACTTCCTCAGGCTTTCCAACGCTACAAGAGAAGCCTGTGCTTCAGAGACTAACCTGTTGGGCCAGGGCGTCTAGGTTGAGGGCCCACAGGCCCACCCCTCCACCGAAGCCATGCAGCAGCACCAGGGGAGTCTGGTTCTTCATGTTTCCATTCAATGTGAGGGTCCACAGCATGTTACCATCCGAGATTGGGACATACTGCTGGGACACCTTGCCTGTGATGCCTGGGGATGAGAAGGATCCACACATAATAATCCACAAATTGGCCATGGCTGGAAAATACAGTTTGATGGTAAAGGAGAGAGGAATTCCTTACATTGCAGCATCTTCTCCTCTGCAGTCTTGAGCTGGTTCTGGGAGGTGGGGCACCAGGAGGGCAGCCAGCTGGTGATCCATGCCGTGGAAGTCCAGGACCTGCATAGACACAGACAACTCATCAACCAGCCTAGGCTATAGCCTATACGGTCTGGGATTACATTGGTAGTCAGGAGTCATGTTGCTGACGGTTGTAATATTTCACAGCAAAAAGGAGACGAGACATTACATGTAAAAAAAAAAAATAACTTGTAAACATGCTTCGGGGATAGGTGAAAATAAAATTACATGCAGGGTTTGTTAACTGATTGAACTGCCAGGGATGTTACTTCCTGCCTCAAGCACTGCATGCAGCAGGGAGTTGGAGCTGCACTAACAGCATATGAGTGGGGTGCAGCCGGGGAGGTGGAGTTAGTCTGACAATCACACCGCGTAGGTAAGTTACCTCAAACGTTCTGTCCAGGACACTCAACAAATTGTAGAAAAGACTATGAATACCAAGAAACATCAGTATTCGCTGAGCCAGTCTGCAGCCAAAAAACAAACTAAAAAACAGAGTGGAAAGGGGGATGTTATATGCCAGGGATTACATGTAATTGCCTTATTAATCACATGTGCTTGTGTTAATTGAATGGGGAAATGCAGTTAGTGTTGGGGATGGGATTCGCTGCATTGGACTTAGTTACATCCTAAATTATAAAACAGATAAGGTATTGGATAATTGGTTGTTGAAATTGGGTTGCAGTAGTGGAGAAGGTTGTAGTGTACTGGCCTATAAGCTTACAAAACACTTCAACAAAGCTTTCAAGCCTTCCTAAAACCTTTTACTTTAGGCATTGTCAATATGGCATTTCCACGGTAGCTGAATTACACTGTATGCCAATCAAAAAATATTGATTTAGAAGTTTAACAAACCAACTCTATGCACAATGACTACTTTGAACAATTTACTGGAAAAAACCTGTGCAGATGCTACATTTGGTAACAGAATTACTGTAAGAATCTCCCCTGGGTTTTATTTTATTATTATTATTTTTGTTCACCTTTATTTAACCAGGTAGGCTAGTTGAGAACACCTTTATTTAACCAGGTAGGCTAGTTGAGAACACCTTTATTTAACCAGGTAGGCTAGTTGAGAACACCTTTATTTAACCAGGTAGGCTAGTTGAGAACACCTTTATTTAACCAGGTAGGCTAGTTGAGAACACCTTTATTTAACCAGGTAGGCTAGTTGAGAACACCTTTATTTAACCAGGTAGGCTAGTTGAGAACACCTTTATTTAACCAGGTAGGCTAGTTGAGAACACCTTTATTTAACCAGGTAGGCTAGTTGAGAACACCTTTATTTAACCAGGTAGGCTAGTTGAGAACACCTTTATTTAACCAGGTAGGCTAGTTGAGAACACCTTATTTAACCAGGTAGGCTAGTTGAGAACACCTTTATTTAACCAGGTAGGCTAGTTGAGAACACCTTTATTTAACCAGGTAGGCTAGTTGAGAACACCTTTATTTAACCAGGTAGGCTAGTTGAGAACACCTTTATTTAACCAGGTAGGCTAGTTGAGAACACCTTTATTTAACCAGGTAGGCTAGTTGAGAACACCTTTATTTAACCAGGTAGGCTAGTTGAGAACACCTTTATTTAACCAGGTAGGCTAGTTGAGAACACCTTATTTAACCAGGTAGGCTAGTTGAGAACACCTTTATTTAACCAGGTAGGCTAGTTGAGAACACCTTTTTTAACCAGGTAGGCTAGTTGAGACAACCTTATTTAACCAGGTAGGCTAGTTGAGAACACCTTTATTTAACCAGGTAGGAAGTTGAGAACAAGTTCTCATTTATAAATTGCGACCTGGCCAAGATTTAAAGCAAAGCAGTTCGACACAATACAACGACACAGAGTTACACCTGGAGTAAGACAAACATACAGTCAATAACAGTA
>NW_022263323.1:0-63490 GCF_002021735.2 Oncorhynchus kisutch
CCATAGAGGACAGAACACAACACCCAGTAGAGGACAGAACACACACCCAGTAGAGGACAGAAACACACCCAGTAGAGGACAGAACACCACACCCAGTAAGGACAGAACACACCAACCCAGTAGAGGACAGAACACACCACCCAGTAGAGGACAGACACACACACCCAGTAGAGGACAGAACCACACACCCAGTAGAGGACAGAACACACACACCCAGTAGAGGACAGAACACACACACCCAGTAGAGGACAGAACACACACACCCAGTAGAGGACCAGACCACACACCCCGTAGAGGACAGAACACACACACCAGTAGAGGACAGAACACACACCCAGTAGAGGACAGAACACACACCTAGTAGAGGACAGAACAACACACCCAGTAGAGGACAGAACACCCACCCAGTAGAGGAGAGAACACACACCCAGTAGAGGACAGAACACACCACCCAGTAGAGGACAGAACACACCACACCCAGTAGAGGACAGAACACACACCCAGTAGAGGACAGACACACACCCGTAGAGGACAACAACACAACACCCAGTAGAGGACAGAACACACACACCAGTAGAGACAGAACACACACCCAGTAGAGGACAGAACACACACACCCCAGTAGAGGACAAAACACACACACCCAGTAGAGGACAGAACACACACCCATAGAGGACAGAACACACACCCATAGAGGATAGAACACACACACCCAGTAGAGGACAGAACACACACCCAGTAGAGGACAGAACACACACAACACCCAGTAGAGGACAGAACACACACCCAGTTAGAGGACAGAACACACCCCGTAGAGGACAGAACACACACACACCCAGTAGAGGAGAGAACACACACCCAGTAGAGGACAGAACACACACACCCATAGAGGACAGAACACACACCCAGTAGAGGACAGAACACACACCCAGTAGAGGACAGAACACACACCCCAGAGGACAGAACACACACCACACCCAGTAGAGGACAGAACACACACCCAGTAGAGGAGAACACACACCCAGTAGAGGACAGAACACACACCCATAGAGGGACAGAACACACACCCAGTAGAGGACAGAACACACACCCCAGTAGAGGACAGAACACACACCTAGTAGAGGACAAACACACACCCATAGAGGACAGAACACACACACCCAGTAGAGGACAGAACACACACCCAGTAGAGGACAGAACACACACCCATAGAGGACAGAACACACACACCCAGTAGAGGACAGAACACACACACCCAGTAGAGGACAGAACACACACCCATAGAGGACAGAACACACACCACACACCCAGTAGAGGAGAGAACACACCCCAGTAGAGGACAGAACATACACACCCATTAGGACAGAACACACACCCAGAGAGGACAGAACACACACACCCAGTAGAGAGAGAACACACCACCCAGTAGAGGACAGAACACACACCCAGTAGAGGAGAGAACACACACCCAGTAGAGGACAGAACACACACCCATAGAGGACAGAACACACCACCCAGTAGAGGACAGAACACACACCCAGTAGAGGACAGAACACACACCCAGTAGAGGACAGAACACACACACCATAGAGGACAGAACACACACCCAGTAGAGGAAGAAACACACACCAGTAGAGGACAGAACACACACCCATAGAGGACAGAACACACACCCATAAGGACAGAACACACACCCAGTAGAGGACAGAACACACACCCAGTAGAGGACAGAACACACACCCATAGAGGACAGAACACACACACCCAGTAGAGGAGAGAACACACACCCAGTAGAGGACAGAACACACACCCATAGAGGACAGAACACACACCCAGTAGAGGACAGAACACACACCCAGTAGAGGAGAGAACACACACCCAGTAGAGGACAGAACACACACCTAGTAGAGGACAGAACACACACACCCATAGAGGACAGAACACACCCCCAGTAGAGGACAGAACACACACCCAGTAGAGGACAGAACACACACCCAGTAGAGGAGAGAACACACACCCAGTAGAGGACAGAACACACACCTAGTAGAAGACAGAACATACACACCCATAGAGGACAGAACACACACCCAGTAGAGGAGAGAACACACACCCCGTAGAGACAGAAACACACACCCAGTAGAGGACAGAACACACACACCCAGTAGAGGACAGAACACACACACCCAGTAGAGGACAGAACACACACCCATATAGGACAGAACACACACCCCAGTAGAGGAGAACACACACCCAGTAGAGGACAGAACATACACACCCATAGAGGACAGAACACACACCCAGGAGAGGACAGAACACACACACCCAGTAGAGGAGAGAACACACACCCAGTAGAGGACAGAACACACACCCAGTAGAGGAGAGAACACACACCCAGTAGAGGACAGAACACACACCCATAGAGGACAGAACACACACCCAGTAGAGGACAGAACACACACCCAGTAGAGGAGAGAACACACACACCCAGTAGAGGACAGAACACACACCCATAGAGGACAGAACACACACAACCCAGTAGAGGAGAGAACACACACCCAGTAGAGGACAGAACACACACCCATAGAGCAGAACACACACCCAGTAGAGGAGAGAACACACACCCAGTAGAGGAACAGACACACACCCCTAGTAGAGACAGAACACACACCCATAGAGGACAGAACACACACACACCCAGTAGAGGAGAGAACACACACCCAGTAGAGGACAGAACACACACCCATAGAGGACAGAACACACACCCAGTAGAGGACAGAACAACACACCCAGTAGAGGAGAGAACACACACCCAGTAGAGGACAGAACACACACCTAGTAGAGGACAGAACATACACCCCATAGAGGACAGAACACACACCCAGTAGAGGACAGAACACACACCCAGTAGAGGACAGAACACACACACCCAGTAGAGGAGAGAACACACACCCAGTAGAGGACAGAACACACACCCATAGAGGACAGAACACACACCCAGTAGAGGACAGAACACACACCCAGTAGAGGAGAGAACACACACCACCCAGTAGAGGACAGAACACACACCCATAGAGGACAGAACACACACCCCAGTAGAGGAGAGAACACACACCCAGTAGAGGACAGAACACACACCCAGTAGAGGACAGAACACACACCCAAGAGGACAGAACACACACCCAGTAGAGGACAGAACACACACCCATAGAGGACAGAACACACACCCCAGTAGAGGAGAGAACACACACCCAGTAGAGGACAGAACACACACCCAGTAGAGGACAGAACACACACCCATAGAGGAGAGAACACACACACCCAGTAGAGGACAAACACACACCCAGTAGAGGACAGAACACCACACCCATAGAGGACAGAACACACACCCATAGAGGAGAGAACACACACCCAGTAGAGGACAGAACACACACCCATAGAGGACAGAACACACACACACCCAGTAGAGGACAGAACACACACACCCAGTAGAGGACAGAACACACACCCATAGAGGACAGAACACACACACCCAGTTGAGGAGAGACCCCACACCCAGTAGAGGACAGAACATACACACACCCATAGAGGACAGAACACACACCCATAGAGGACAGAACACACACACCCAGTAGAGGAGAGAACACACACCCAGTAGAGGACAGAAACACACCCATAGAGGAAACACAACACCCCCAGTAGAGGACAGAACACACACCAAGTAGAGGAGAGAACACACACCCAGTAGAGGACAGAACACACACCTAGTAGAGGACAGAACATACACACCCATAGAGGACAGAACACACACCCAGTAGAGGAGAAACACACACCCAGTAGAGACAGAACACACACCCAGTAGAGGACAGAACACACACCCCAGTAGAGGACAGAACACACACCCCAGTAGAGGACAGAACACACACCCATAGAGGACAGAACACACACCCAGTAGAGGACAGAACACACACCTAGGAGAGGACAGAACATACACACCCATAGAGGACAGAACACACACCCAGTAGAGGAGAGAACACACACACAGTAGAGGACAGACCACACACCTAGTAGAGGACAGAACACACACACCCAGTAGAGGAGAGAACACACACCCAGTAGAGGACAGAACACACACCTAGTAGAGGACAGAACATACACACCCATAGAGGACAGAACACACACCCAGTAGAGGAGAGAACACACACCCAGTAGAGGACAGAACACACACCCAGTAGAGGACAGAACACACACCCCAGTAGAGGACAGAACACACACACCCAGTAGAGGACAGAACACACACCCATAGAGGACAGAACACACACACCCAGTAGAGGAGAGAACACACACCCAGTAGAGGACAGAACACACCCAGTAGAGGAGAGAACACACACCCAGTAGAGGACAGAACACACACCCAGTAGAGGACAAAACACACACACCCAGTAGAGGACAAAACACACACACCCAGTAGAGGACAGAACACACACACCCAGTAGAGGACAGAACACACACCCAGTAGAGGACAGAACACACACACCCAGTAGAGGACAAAACACACACACCCAGTAGAGGACAGAACACACACCCATAGAGGAGAGAACACACACCCAGTAGAGGACAGAACACACACCCAGTAGAGGACAGAACACACACCCAGTAGAGGACAGAACACACACCCAGTAGAGGACAGAACACACACCCAGTAGAGGACAGAACACACACACCCAGTAGAGGACAGAACACACACACACACAGTAGAGGACAGAACACACACCCAGTAGAGGACAGAACACACACACCCAGTAGAGGACAAAACACACACACCCAGTAGAGGACAGAACACACACCCATAGAGGAGAGAACACACACCCAGTAGAGGACAGAACACACACCCAGTAGAGGACAGAACACACACCCAGTAGAGGACAGAACACACACCCATAGAGGACAGAACACACACCCAGTAGAGAGAGAACACACACCCAGTAGAGGACAGAACACACACCCAGTAGAGGACAGAACACACACACCCAGTAGAGGACAGAACACACACCCCAGTAGAGGACAGAACACACACCCATAGAGGACAGAACACACACCCAGTAGAGGACAGAACACACACCTAGTAGAGGACAGAACATACACACCCATAGAGGACAGAACACACACCCAGTAGAGGACAGAACACACACCCAGTAGAGGACAGAACACACACCCAGTAGAGGACAGAACACACACCCAGTAGAGGACAGAACACACACACCCAGTAGAGGACAGAACACACACACCTAGTAGAGGACAGAACACACACACCCAGTAGAGGACAGAACACACACCCAGTAGAGGACAGAACACACACACCCAGTAGAGGACAGAACACACACACCTAGTAGAGGACAGAACACACACACCCAGTAGAGGACAGAACACACACACCCAGTAGAGGACAGAACACACACACCCAGTAGAGGACAGAAACACACACCCAGTAGAGGACAGAACACACACCCAGTAGAGGACAGAACACACACCCCCATAGAGGACAGAACACACACCCAGTAGAGGACAGAACACACACCCAGTAGAGGACAGAACACACACCCAGTAGAGGACAGAACACACACACCCAGTAGAGGACAGAACACACACCCAGTAGAGGACAGAACACACACCCAGTAGAGGACAGAAACACACACCCAGTAGAGGACAGAACACACACACAGTAGAGGACAGAACACACACCCAGTAGAGGACAGAACACACACACCCAGTAGAGGACAAAACACACACACCCAGTAGAGGACAGAACACACACCCAGTAGAGGAGAGAACACACACCCAGTAGAGGACAGAAACACACACACCCAGTAGAGGACAGAACACACACCCAGTAGAGGACAGAACACACACCCAGTAGAGGACAGAACACACACCCAGTAGAGGACAGAACACACACCCAGTAGAGGACAGAACACACACACCCAGTAGAGGAGAGAACACACACCCAGTAGAGGACAGAACACACACCCATAGAGGACAGAACACACACCCAGTAGAGGACAGAACACACACCCAGTAGAGGACAGAACACACACCCATAGAGGACAGAACACACACCCAGTAGAGGACAGAACACACACACCCAGTAGAGGAGAGAACACACACCCAGTAGAGGACAGAACACACACCCATAGAGGACAGAACACACACCCAGTAGAGGAGAGAACACACACCCAGTAGAGGACAGAACACACACCTAGTAGAAGACAGAACATACACACCCATAGAGGACAGAACACACACCCAGTAGAGGAGAGAACACACACCCAGTAGAGGACAGAACACACACCCAGTAGAGGACAGAACACACACACCCAGTAGAGGACAGAACACACACACCCAGTAGAGGACAGAACACACACCCATAGAGGACAGAACACACACACCCAGTAGAGGAGAGAACACACACCCAGTAGAGGACAGAACACACACACCCATAGAGGACAGAACACACACCCAGTAGAGGACAGAACACACACACCCAGTAGAGGACAGAACACACACCCAGTAGAGGACAGAACACACACCCAGTAGAGGAGAGAACACACACCCAGTAGAGGACAGAACACACACCCATAGAGGACAGAACACACACCCAGTAGAGGACAGAACACACACCCAGTAGAGGAGAGAACACACACCCAGTAGAGGACAGAACACACACCCAGTAGAGGACAGAACACACACACCCAGTAGAGGACAGAACACACACCCAGTAGAGGACAGAACACACACCCATAGAGGACAGAACACACACCCAGTAGAGGAGAGAACACACACCCAGTAGAGGACAGAACACACACCCAGTAGAGGACAGAACACACACCCATAGAGGACAGAACACACACACCCAGTAGAGGAGAGAACACACACCCAGTAGAGGACAGAACACACACCCATAGAGGACAGAACACACACCCAGTAGAGGACAGAACACACACCCAGTAGAGGACAGAACACACACCCAGTAGAGGACAGAACACACACCCAGTAGAGGACAGACACACACACCCATAGAGGACAGAACACACACCCAGTAGAGGACAGAACACACACCCAGTAGAGGACAGAACACACACCCAGTAGAGGAGAGAACACACACCCAGTAGAGGACAGAACACACACCCAGTAGAGGACAGAACACACACACCCATAGAGGACAGAACACACACCAGTAGAGGAGAGAACACACACCCAGTAGAGGACAGAACACACACCCAGTAGAGGACAGAACACACACACCCAGTAGAGGACAGAACACACACACCCAGTAGAGGACAGAACACACACCCATAGAGGACAGAACACACACACCCAGTAGAGGAGAGAACACACACCCAGTAGAGGACAGAACATACACACCCATAGAGGACAGAACACACACCCAGGAGAGGACAGAACACACACACCCAGTAGAGGAGAGAACACACACCCAGTAGAGGACAGAACACACACCCAGTAGAGGAGAGAACACACACCCAGTAGAGGACAGAACACACACCCAGTAGAGGACAGAACACACACCCAGTAGAGGACAGAACACACACCCAGTAGAGGAGAGAACACACACCCAGTAGAGGACAGAACACACACCCAGTAGAGGACAGAACACACACACCCAGTAGAGGACAGAACACACACCCAGTAGAGGACAGAACACACACCCAGTAGAGGACAGAACACACACCCAGTAGAGGACAGAACACACACCCAGTAGAGGACAGAACACACACCCAGTAGAGGACAGAACACACACCCATAGAGGACAGAACACACACACCCAGTAGAGGAGAGAACACACACCCAGTAGAGGACAGAACACACACCCATAGAGGACAGAACACACACCCAGTAGAGGACAGAACACACACCCAGTAGAGGAGAGAACACACACCCAGTAGAGGACAGAACACACACCTAGTAGAGGACAGAACATACACACCCATAGAGGACAGAACACACACCCAGTAGAGGACAGAACACACACCCAGTAGAGGACAGAACACACACCCAGTAGAGGACAGAACACACACACCCAGTAGAGGACAGAACACACACACCCAGTAGAGGACAGAACACACACCCATAGAGGACAGAACACACACCCAGTAGAGGACAGAACACACACCAGTAGAGGACAGAACATACACACCCATAGAGGACAGAACACACACCCAGTAGAGGAGAGAACACACACCCAGTAGAGGACAGAACACACACCCAGTAGAGGACAGAACACACACCCAGTAGAGGAGAGAACACACACCCAGTAGAGGACAGAACACACACACCAGTAGAGGACAGAACATACACACCCATAGAGGACAGAACACACACCCAGTAGAGGAGAGAACACACACCCAGTAGAGGACAGAACACACACCCAGTAGAGGACAGAACACACACACCCAGTAGAGGACAGAACACACACACCCAGTAGAGGACAGAACACACACCCTAGAGGACAGAACACACACCCAGTAGAGGACAGAACACACACCCAGTAGAGGACAGAACACACCCAGTAGAGGACAGAACACACACCCAGTAGAGGACAGAACACACACACCCAGTAGAGGACAGAACACACACACCCAGTAGAGGACAGAACACACACACCCAGTAGAGGACAGAACACACACACCCAGTAGAGGACAGAACACACACCCAGTAGAGGACAGAACACACACCCAGTAGAGGACAGAACACACACCCAGTAGAGGACAGAACACACACCCAGTAGAGGACAGAACACACACCCAGTAGAGGACAGAACACACACACCCAGTAGAGGACAGAACACACACCCAGTAGAGGACAGAACACACACCCAGTAGAGGACAGAACACACACCCAGTAGAGGACAGAACACACACACCCAGTAGAGGACAGAACACACACACACACAGTAGAGGACAGAACACACACCCAGTAGAGGACAGAACACACACACCCAGTAGAGGACAGAACACACACACCCAGTAGAGGACAGAACACACACCCATAGAGGACAGAACACACACCCAGTAGAGGACAGAACACACACACCCAGTAGAGGACAGAACACACACCCAGTAGAGGACAGAACACACACACCCATAGAGGACAGAACACACACCCAGTAGAGGACAGAACACACACCCAGTAGAGGACAGAACACACACCCAGTAGAGGACAGAACACACACACCCAGTAGAGGACAGAACACACACCCAGTAGAGGACAGAACACACACCCAGTAGAGGACAGAACACACACCCAGTAGAGGACAGAACACACACCCAGTAGAGGACAGAAACACACACCCATAGAGGACAGAACACACACCCAGTAGAGGACAGAACACACACCCAGTAGAGGACAGAACACACACCCAGTAGAGGACAGAACACACACCCAGTAGAGGACAGAACACACACACCCAGTAGAGGACAGAACACACACCCAGTAGAGGACAGAACACACACACCCAGTAGAGGACAGAACACACACCCAGTAGAGGACAGAACACACACACCCAGTAGAGGACAGAACACACACACCCAGTAGAGGACAGAACACACACACCCAGTAGAGGACAGAACACACACACCCAGTAGAGGACAGAACACACACCCAGTAGAGGACAGAACACACACCCAGTAGAGGACAGAACACACACCCAGTAGAGGACAGAACACACACCCATAGAGGACAGAACACACACCCAGTAGAGGACAGAACACACACCCAGTAGAGGACAGAACACACACCCAGTAGAGGACAGAACACACACACCCAGTAGAGGACAGAACACACACCCAGTAGAGGACAGAACACACACCCAGTAGAGGACAGAACACACACCCAGTAGAGGACAGAACACACACCCAGTAGAGGACAGAACACACACCCAGTAGAGGACAGAACACACACACCCAGTAGAGGACAGAACACACACCCAGTAGAGGACAGAACACACACCCAGTAGAGGACAGAACACACACCCAGTAGAGGACAGAACACACACACCCAGTAGAGGACAGAACACACACCCAGTAGAGGACAGAACACACACCCAGTAGAGGACAGAACACACACCCAGTAGAGGACAGAACACACACCCAGTAGAGGACAGAACACACACACCCAGTAGAGGACAGAACACACACCCAGTAGAGGACAGAACACACACCCAGTAGAGGACAGAACACACACCCAGTAGAGGACAGAACACACACCCAGTAGAGGACAGAACACACACCCAGTAGAGGACAGAACACACACCCAGTAGAGGACAGAACACACACACCCAGTAGAGGACAGAACACACACCCAGTAGAGGACAGAACACACACCCAGTAGAGGACAGAACACACACCCAGTAGAGGAGAGAACACACACCCAGTAGAGGACAGAACACACACCCAGTAGAGGACAGAAACACACACCCATAGAGGACAGAACACACACCCAGTAGAGGAGAGAACACACACCCAGTAGAGGACAGAACACACACCCAGTAGAGGACAGAACACACACACCCAGTAGAGGACAGAACACACACACCCAGTAGAGGACAGAACACACACCCAGTAGAGGACAGAACACACACACCCAGTAGAGGACAGAACACACACCCAGTAGAGGACAGAACACACACCCAGTAGAGGACAGAACACACACCCAGTAGAGGACAGAACACACACCCAGTAGAGGACAGAACACACACCCAGTAGAGGACAGAACACACACCCAGTAGAGGAGAGAACACACACCCAGTAGAGGACAGAACACACACCCAGTAGAGGACAGAACACACACCCAGTAGAGGACAGAACACACACCCAGTAGAGGAGAGAACACACACCCAGTAGAGGACAGAACACACACCCAGTAGAGGACAGAACACACACACCCAGTAGAGGAGAGAACACACACCCAGTAGAGGACAGAACACACACCCAGTAGAGGACAGAACACACACCCAGTAGAGGACAGAACACACACCCAGTAGAGGACAGAACACACACCCAGTAGAGGACAGAACACACACCCATAGAGGACAGAACACACACCCAGTAGAGGACAGAACACACACCCAGTAGAGGACAGAACACACACCCAGTAGAGGACAGAACACACACCCAGTAGAGGACAGAACACACACCCAGTAGAGGACAGAACACACACCCAGTAGAGGACAGAACACACACCCAGTAGAGGACAGAACACACACACCCAGTAGAGGACAGAACACACACCCAGTAGAGGACAGAACACACACCCAGTAGAGGACAGACACACACACCCAGTAGAGGACAGAACACACACCCAGTAGAGGACAGAACACACACCCAGTAGAGGACAGAACACACACCCAGTAGAGGACAGAACACACACCCAGTAGAGGACAGAACACACACCCAGTAGAGGACAGAACACACACCCAGTAGAGGACAGAACACACACACCCAGTAGAGGACAGAACACACACACCCAGTAGAGGACAGAACACACACCCAGTAGAGGACAGAACACACACCCAGTAGAGGACAGAACACACACCCAGTAGAGGACAGAAACACACACCCAGTAGAGGACAGAACACACACCCAGTAGAGGACAGAACACACACACCCAGTAGAGGACAGAACACACACCCAGTAGAGGACAGAACACACACCCAGTAGAGGACAGAACACACACCCAGTAGAGGACAGAACACACACCCAGTAGAGGACAGAACACACACCCAGTAGAGGACAGAACACACACCCAGTAGAGGACAGAACACACACCCAGTAGAGGACAGAACACACACCCAGTAGAGGACAGAACACACACCCAGTAGAGGACAGAACACACACCCAGTAGAGGACAGAACACACACCCAGTAGAGGACAGAACACACACCCAGTAGAGGACAGAACACACACCCAGTAGAGGACAGAACACACACCCAGTAGAGGACAGAACACACACCCAGTAGAGGACAGAACACACACACCCAGTAGAGGACAGAACACACACCCAGTAGAGGACAGAACACACACCCAGTAGAGGACAGAACACACACCCAGTAGAGGACAGAACACACACCCAGTAGAGGACAGAACACACACCCAGTAGAGGACAGAACACACACCCCAGTAGAGGACAGAACACACACACCCAGTAGAGGACAGAACACACACCCAGTAGAGGACAGAACACACACCCAGTAGAGGACAGAACACACACCCAGTAGAGGACAGAACACACACCCAGTAGAGGACAGAACACACACCCAGTAGAGGACAGAACACACACCCAGTAGAGGACAGAACACACACCCAGTAGAGGACAGAACACACACCCAGTAGAGGACAGAACACACACCCAGTAGAGGACAGAACACACACACCCAGTAGAGGACAGAACACACACACCCAGTAGAGGACAGAACACACACCCAGTAGAGGACAGAACACACACCCAGTAGAGGACAGAACACACACCCAGTAGAGGACAGAACACACACCCAGTAGAGGACAGAACACACACCCAGTAGAGGACAGAACACACACCCAGTAGAGGACAGAACACACACCCAGTAGAGGACAGAACACACACCCAGTAGAGGACAGAACACACACCCAGTAGAGGACAGAACACACACCCAGTAGAGGACAGAACACACACCCAGTAGAGGACAGAACACACACCCAGTAGAGGACAGAACACACACCCAGTAGAGGACAGAACACACACCCAGTAGAGGACAGAACACACACCCAGTAGAGGACAGAACACACACCCAGTAGAGGACAGAACACACACCCAGTAGAGGACAGAACACACACCCAGTAGAGGACAGAACACACACCCAGTAGAGGACAGAACACACACCCAGTAGAGGACAGAACACACACCCAGTAGAGGACAGAACACACACCCAGTAGAGGACAGAACACACACCCAGTAGAGGACAGAACACACACCCAGTAGAGGACAGAACACACACCCAGTAGAGGACAGAACACACACCCAGTAGAGGACAGAACACACACCCAGTAGAGGACAGAACACACACCCAGTAGAGGACAGAACACACACCCAGTAGAGGACAGAACACACACCCAGTAGAGGACAGAACACACACCCAGTAGAGGACAGAACACACACCCAGTAGAGGACAGAACACACACCCAGTAGAGGACAGAACACACACCCAGTAGAGGACAGAACACACACCCAGTAGAGGACAGAACACACACCCAGTAGAGGACAGAACACACACCCAGTAGAGGACAGAACACACACCCAGTAGAGGACAGAACACACACCCAGTAGAGGACAGAACACACACCCAGTAGAGGACAGAACACACACCCAGTAGAGGACAGAACACACACCCAGTAGAGGACAGAACACACACCCAGTAGAGGACAGAACACACACCCAGTAGAGGACAGAACACACACACCCAGTAGAGGACAGAACACACACCCAGTAGAGGACAGAACACACACCCAGTAGAGGACAGAACACACACCCAGTAGAGGACAGAACACACACCCAGTAGAGGACAGAACACACACCCAGTAGAGGACAGAACACACACCCAGTAGAGGACAGAACACACACACCCAGTAGAGGAGAGAACACACACCCAGTAGAGGACAGAACACACACCCATAGAGGACAGAACACACACCCAGTAGAGGACAGAACACACACCCAGTAGAGGACAGAACACACACCCAGTAGAGGACAGAACACACACCCAGTAGAGGACAGAACACACACACCCAGTAGAGGACAGAACACACACCCAGTAGAGGACAGAACACACACCCAGTAGAGGACAGAACACACACCCAGTAGAGGACAGAACACACACCCAGTAGAGGACAGAACACACACCCAGTAGAGGACAGAACACACACACCCATAGAGGACAGAACACACACCCAGTAGAGGACAGAACACACACCCAGTAGAGGACAGAACACACACCCAGTAGAGGACAGAACACACACACCCAGTAGAGGACAGACACACACACCCAGTAGAGGACAGAACACACACCCATAGAGGACAGAACACACACACCCAGTAGAGGACAGAACACACACCCAGTAGAGGACAGAACACACACCCATAGAGGACAGAACACACACCCAGTAGAGGACAGAACACACACCCAGTAGAGGACAGAACACACACCCAGTAGAGGACAGAACACACACCCAGTAGAGGACAGAACACACACCCAGTAGAGGACAGAACACACACCCAGTAGAGGACAGAACACACACCCAGTAGAGGACAGAACACACACCCAGTAGAGGAGAGAACACACACCCAGTAGAGGACAGAACACACACCCATAGAGGACAGAACACACACACCCAGTAGAGGAGAGAACACACACCCAGTAGAGGACAGAACACACACCCATAGAGGACAGAACACACACCCAGTAGAGGACAGAACACACACCCAGTAGAGGAGAGAACACACACCCAGTAGAGGACAGAACACACACCCAGTAGAGGACAGAACACACACACCCAGTAGAGGACAGAACACACACCCAGTAGAGGACAGAACACACACCCATAGAGGACAGAACACACACCCAGTAGAGGACAGAACACACACCCAGTAGAGGACAGAACACACACCCAGTAGAGGACAGAACACACACCCAGTAGAGGACAGAACACACACACCCAGTAGAGGACAGAACACACACCCAGTAGAGGACAGAACACACACCCAGTAGAGGACAGAACACACACCCAGTAGAGGACAGAACACACACCCAGTAGAGGACAGAACACACACCCAGTAGAGGACAGAACACACACCCAGTAGAGGACAGAACACACACCCAGTAGAGGACAGAACACACACCCAGTAGAGGACAGAACACACACCCAGTAGAGGACAGAACACACACACCCAGTAGAGGACAGAACACACACCCAGTAGAGGACAGAACACACACCCAGTAGAGGACAGAACACACACCCAGTAGAGGACAGAACACACACCCAGTAGAGGACAGAACACACACCCAGTAGAGGACAGAACACACACCCAGTAGAGGACAGAACACACACACCCAGTAGAGGACAGAACACACACCCAGTAGAGGACAGAACACACACCCAGTAGAGGACAGAACACACACCCAGTAGAGGACAGAACACACACACCCAGTAGAGGACAGAACACACACCCAGTAGAGGACAGAACACACACCCAGTAGAGGACAGAACACACACCCAGTAGAGGACAGAACACACACACCCAGTAGAGGACAGAACACACACCCAGTAGAGGACAGAACACACACCCAGTAGAGGACAGAACACACACACCCAGTAGAGGACAGAACACACACCCAGTAGAGGACAGAACACACACACCCAGTAGAGGACAGAACACACACCCAGTAGAGGACAGAACACACACCCAGTAGAGGACAGAACACACACCCAGTAGAGGACAGAACACACACACCCAGTAGAGGACAGAACACACACCCAGTAGAGGACAGAACACACACCCAGTAGAGGACAGAACACACACCCAGTAGAGGACAGAACACACACCCAGTAGAGGACAGAACACACACACCCATAGAGGACAGAACACACACCCAGTAGAGGACAGAACACACACCCAGTAGAGGACAGAACACACACCCAGTAGAGGACAGAACACACACACCCAGTAGAGGACAGAACACACACCCAGTAGAGGACAGAACACACACCCAGTAGAGGACAGAACACACACACCCAGTAGAGGACAGAACACACACCCAGTAGAGGACAGAACACACACCCAGTAGAGGACAGAACACACACCCAGTAGAGGACAGAACACACACACCCAGTAGAGGACAGAACACACACACCCAGTAGAGGACAGAACACACACCCAGTAGAGGACAGAACACACACCCAGTAGAGGACAGAACACACACCCAGTAGAGGACAGAACACACACACCCAGTAGAGGACAGAACACACACACCCAGTAGAGGACAGAACACACACCCAGTAGAGGACAGAACACACACCCAGTAGAGGACAGAACACACACCCAGTAGAGGACAGAACACACACCCAGTAGAGGACAGAACACACACCCAGTAGAGGACAGAACACACACCCAGTAGAGGACAGAACACACACCCAGTAGAGGACAGAACACACACCCAGTAGAGGACAGAACACACACCCAGTAGAGGACAGAACACACACACCCAGTAGAGGACAGAACACACACCCAGTAGAGGACAGAACACACACCCAGTAGAGGACAGAACACACACCCAGTAGAGGACAGAACACACACCCAGTAGAGGACAGAACACACACCCAGTAGAGGACAGAACACACACCCAGTAGAGGACAGAACACACACCCAGTAGAGGACAGAACACACACCCAGTAGAGGACAGAACACACACCCAGTAGAGGACAGAACACACACACCCAGTAGAGGACAGAACACACACACCCAGTAGAGGACAGAACACACACCCAGTAGAGGACAGAACACACACCCAGTAGAGGACAGAACACACACCCAGTAGAGGACAGAACACACACCCAGTAGAGGACAGAACACACACCCAGTAGAGGACAGAACACACACCCAGTAGAGGACAGAACACACACCCAGTAGAGGACAGAACACACACCCAGTAGAGGACAGAACACACACCCAGTAGAGGACAGAAACACACACCCAGTAGAGGACAGAACACACACCCAGTAGAGGACAGAACACACACACCCAGTAGAGGACAGAACACACACCCAGTAGAGGACAGAACACACACCCAGTAGAGGACAGAACACACACCCAGTAGAGGACAGAACACACACCCAGTAGAGGAGAGAACACACACCCAGTAGAGGACAGAACACACACCCAGTAGAGGACAGAACACACACACCCATAGAGGACAGAACACACACCCAGTAGAGGAGAGAACACACACCCAGTAGAGGACAGAACACACACCCAGTAGAGGACAGAACACACACACCCAGTAGAGGACAGAACACACACACCCAGTAGAGGACAGAACACACACCCAGTAGAGGACAGAACACACACCCAGTAGAGGACAGAACACACACCCAGTAGAGGACAGAACACACACACCCAGTAGAGGACAGAACACACACCCAGTAGAGGACAGAACACACACCCAGTAGAGGACAGAACACACACCCAGTAGAGGACAGAACACACACACCCAGTAGAGGAGAGAACACACACCCAGTAGAGGACAGAACACACACCCAGTAGAGGACAGAACACACACCCAGTAGAGGACAGAACACACACCCAGTAGAGGAGAGAACACACACCCAGTAGAGGACAGAACACACACCCAGTAGAGGACAGAACACACACACCCAGTAGAGGACAGAACACACACACCCAGTAGAGGACAGAACACACACCCAGTAGAGGACAGAACACACACCCAGTAGAGGACAGAACACACACCCAGTAGAGGACAGAACATACACACCCATAGAGGACAGAACACACACCCAGTAGAGGACAGAACACACACACCAGTAGAGGACAGAACACACACCCAGTAGAGGACAGAACACACACACCCAGTAGAGGACAGAACACACACCCAGTAGAGGACAGAACACACACACCCAGTAGAGGACAGAACACACACACCCAGTAGAGGACAGAACACACACCCAGTAGAGGACAGAACACACACCCAGTAGAGGACAGAACACACACACCCAGTAGAGGACAAACACACACACCCAGTAGAGGACAGAACACACACCCAGTAGAGGACAGAACACACACCCAGTAGAGGACAGAACACACACCCAGTAGAGGACAGAACACACACCCAGTAGAGGACAGAACACACACCCAGTAGAGGACAGAACACACACCCAGTAGAGGACAGAACACACACACCCAGTAGAGGACAGAACACACACACCAGTAGAGGACAGAACACACACACCCAGTAGAGGACAGAACACACACCCAGTAGAGGACAGAACACACACCCATAGAGGACAGAACACACACCCAGTAGAGGACAGAACACACACCCAGTAGAGGAGAGAACACACACCCAGTAGAGGACAGAACACACACCCAGTAGAGGACAGAACACACACACCCATAGAGGACAGAACACACACCCAGTAGAGGACAGAACACACACCCAGTAGAGGACAGAACACACACCCAGTAGAGGACAGAACACACACACCCAGTAGAGGACAGAACACACACCCAGTAGAGGACAGAAACACACACCCATAGAGGACAGAACACACACCCAGTAGAGGACAGAACACACACCCAGTAGAGGACAGAACACACACCCAGTAGAGGACAGAACACACACCCAGTAGAGGAGAGACACACACACCCAGTAGAGGACAGAACACACACCCAGTAGAGGACAGAACACACACACCCAGTAGAGGACAGAACACACACCCAGTAGAGGACAGAACACACACCCAGTAGAGGACAGAACACACACCCAGTAGAGGACAGAACACACACCCATAGAGGACAGAACACACACACCCAGTAGAGGACAGAACACACACCCAGTAGAGGACAGAACACACACCCAGTAGAGGACAGAACACACACCCAGTAGAGGACAGAACACACACACCCAGTAGAGGACAGAACACACACCCAGTAGAGGACAGAACACACACCCAGTAGAGGACAGAACACACACCCAGTAGAGGACAGAACACACACACCCAGTAGAGGACAGAACACACACCCAGTAGAGGACAGAACACACACACCCAGTAGAGGACAGAACACACACCCAGTAGAGGACAGAACACACACCCAGTAGAGGACAGAACACACACCCATAGAGGACAGAACACACACACCCAGTAGAGGACAGAACACACACCCAGTAGAGGACAGAACACACACCCAGTAGAGGACAGAACACACACCCAGTAGAGGACAGAACACACACCCAGTAGAGGACAGAACACACACCCAGTAGAGGACAGAACACACACCCAGTAGAGGACAGAACACACACACCCATAGAGGACAGAACACACACCCAGTAGAGGACAGAACACACACCCAGTAGAGGACAGAACACACACACCCAGTAGAGGACAGAACACACACCCAGTAGAGGACAGAACACACACCCATAGAGGACAGAACACACACCCAGTAGAGGACAGAACACACACCCAGTAGAGGACAGAACACACACCCAGTAGAGGACAGAACACACACCCAGTAGAGGACAGAACACACACACCCAGTAGAGGACAGAACACACACCCAGTAGAGGACAGAACACACACCCATAGAGGACAGAACACACACCCAGTAGAGGACAGAACACACACCCAGTAGAGGACAGAACACACACCCAGTAGAGGACAGAACACACACACCCAGTAGAGGACAGAACACACACCCAGTAGAGGACAGAACACACACCCAGTAGAGGACAGAACACACACACCCATAGAGGACAGAACACACACCCAGTAGAGGAGAGAACACACACCCAGTAGAGGACAGAACACACACCCAGTAGAGGACAGAACACACACACCCAGTAGAGGACAGAACACACACACCCAGTAGAGGACAGAACACACACCCAGTAGAGGACAGAACACACACCCAGTAGAGGACAGAACACACACCCATAGAGGACAGAACACACACACCCAGTAGAGGACAGAACACACACCCAGTAGAGGACAGAACACACACCCATAGAGGAGAGAACACACACCCAGTAGAGGACAGAACACACACACCCAGTAGAGGACAGAACACACACCCAGTAGAGGACAGAACACACACCCAGTAGAGGACAGAACACACACCCAGTAGAGGACAGAACACACACACCCAGTAGAGGACAGAACACACACACCAGTAGAGGACAGAACACACACCCAGTAGAGGACAGAACACACACCCAGTAGAGGACAGAACACACACACCCAGTAGAGGACAGAACACACACCCAGTAGAGGACAGAACACACACCCAGTAGAGGACAGAACACACACCCATAGAGGACAGAACACACACACCCAGTAGAGGACAGAACACACACCCAGTAGAGGACAGAACACACACACCCATAGAGGACAGAACACACACCCAGGAGAGGACAGAACACACACACCCAGTAGAGGAGAGAACACACACCCAGTAGAGGACAGAACACACACCCAGTAGAGGACAGAACACACACCCAGTAGAGGACAGAACACACACCCAGTAGAGGAGAGAACACACACCCAGTAGAGGACAGAACACACACCCAGTAGAGGACAGAACACACACACCCATAGAGGACAGAACACACACCCAGTAGAGGAGAGAACACACACCCAGTAGAGGACAGAACACACACCCAGTAGAGGACAGAACACACACACCCAGTAGAGGACAGAACACACACACCCAGTAGAGGACAGAACACACACCCATAGAGGACAGAACACACACCCAGTAGAGGACAGAACACACACCCAGTAGAGGACAGAACACACACACCCATAGAGGACAGAACACACACCCAGTAGAGGAGAGAACACACACCCAGTAGAGGACAGAACACACACCCAGTAGAGGACAGAACACACACCCAGTAGAGGAGAGAACACACACCCAGTAGAGGACAGAACACACACCCAGTAGAGGACAGAACATACACACCCATAGAGGACAGAACACACACCCAGTAGAGGAGAGAACACACACCCAGTAGAGGACAGAACACACACCCAGTAGAGGACAGAACACACACACCCAGTAGAGGACAGAACACACACACCCAGTAGAGGACAGAACACACACCCATAGAGGACAGAACACACACCCAGTAGAGGACAGAACACACACCCAGTAGAGGACAGAACACACACACCCATAGAGGACAGAACACACACCCAGTAGAGGACAGAACACACACACCCAGTAGAGGACAGAACACACACCCAGTAGAGGACAGAACACACACACCCAGTAGAGGACAGAACACACACACCCAGTAGAGGACAGAACACACACACCCAGTAGAGGACAGAACACACACCCAGTAGAGGACAGAACACACACCCAGTAGAGGACAGAACACACACCCAGTAGAGGACAGAACACACACCCAGTAGAGGACAGAACACACACCCAGTAGAGGACAGAACACACACCCAGTAGAGGACAGAACACACACCCAGTAGAGGACAGAACACACACCCAGTAGAGGACAGAACACACACCCAGTAGAGGACAGAACACACACACCCAGTAGAGGACAGAACACACACCCAGTAGAGGACAGAACACACACACCCAGTAGAGGACAGAACACACACCCAGTAGAGGACAGAACACACACCCAGTAGAGGACAGAACACACACCCAGTAGAGGACAGAACACACACACCCAGTAGAGGACAGAACACACACCCAGTAGAGGACAGAACACACACACCCAGTAGAGGAGAGAACACACACCCAGTAGAGGACAGAACACACACCCATAGAGGACAGAACACACACCCAGTAGAGGACAGAACACACACCCAGTAGAGGAGAGAACACACACCCAGTAGAGGACAGAACACACACCCATAGAGGACAGAACACACACCCAGTAGAGGACAGAACACACACCCAGTAGAGGAGAGAACACACACCCAGTAGAGGACAGAACACACACCCAGTAGAGGACAGAACACACACACCCATAGAGGACAGAACACACACCCAGTAGAGGACAGAACACACACCCAGTAGAGGACAGAACACACACCCAGTAGAGGACAGAACACACACACCCAGTAGAGGACAGAACACACACACCCAGTAGAGGACAGAACACACACCCAGTAGAGGACAGAACACACACCCAGTAGAGGACAGAACACACACCCAGTAGAGGACAGAACACACACCCATAGAGGACAGAACACACACCCAGTAGAGGAGAGAACACACACCCAGTAGAGGACAGAACACACACCCAGTAGAGGACAGAACACACACACCCAGTAGAGGAGAGAACACACACCCAGTAGAGGACAGAACACACACCCAGTAGAGGACAGAACATACACACCCATAGAGGACAGAACACACACCCAGTAGAGGAGAGAACACACACCCAGTAGAGGACAGAACACACACCCAGTAGAGGACAGAACACACACACCCAGTAGAGGACAGAACACACACACCCAGTAGAGGACAGAACACACACCCATAGAGGACAGAACACACACCCAGTAGAGGACAGAACACACACCCAGTAGAGGACAGAACACACACCCATAGAGGACAGAACACACACCCAGTAGAGGACAGAACACACACACCAGTAGAGGACAGACCACACACCCAGTAGAGGACAGAACACACACACCCAGTAGAGGACAGAACACACACCCAGTAGAGGACAGAACACACACACCCAGTAGAGGACAAAACACACACACCCAGTAGAGGACAGAACACACACCCAGTAGAGGACAGAACACACACCCAGTAGAGGACAGAACACACACACCCAGTAGAGGACAGAACACACACCCAGTAGAGGACAGAACACACACCCAGTAGAGGACAGAACACACACCCAGTAGAGGACAGAACACACACACCCAGTAGAGGACAGAACACACACCCAGTAGAGGACAGAACACACACCCAGTAGAGGACAGAACACACACCCAGTAGAGGACAGAACACACACCCAGTAGAGGACAGAACACACACACCAGTAGAGGACAGAACACACACACCCAGTAGAGGACAGAACACACACCCAGTAGAGGACAGAACACACACCCATAGAGGACAGAACACACACCCAGTAGAGGACAGAACACACACCCAGTAGAGGAGAGAACACACACCCAGTAGAGGACAGAACACACACCCAGTAGAGGACAGAACACACACCCAGTAGAGGACAGAACACACACCCAGTAGAGGAGAGAACACACACCCAGTAGAGGACAGAACACACACCCAGTAGAGGACAGAACACACACCCAGTAGAGGACAGAACACACACCCAGTAGAGGACAGAACACACACACCCATAGAGGACAGAACACACACCCAGTAGAGGACAGAACACACACCCAGTAGAGGACAGAACACACACACCCATAGAGGACAGAACACACACCCAGTAGAGGAGAGAACACACACCCAGTAGAGGACAGAACACACACCCAGTAGAGGACAGAACACACACACCCAGTAGAGGACAGAACACACACACCCAGTAGAGGACAGAACACACACCCAGTAGAGGACAGAACACACACCCAGTAGAGGACAGAACACACACCCATAGAGGACAGAACACACACACCCAGTAGAGGACAGAACACACACCCAGTAGAGGACAGAACACACACCCATAGAGGAGAGAACACACACCCAGTAGAGGACAGAACACACACACCCAGTAGAGGACAGAACACACACCCAGTAGAGGACAGAACACACACCCAGTAGAGGACAGAACACACACCCAGTAGAGGACAGAACACACACACCCAGTAGAGGACAGAACACACACCCAGTAGAGGACAGAACACACACCCAGTAGAGGACAGAACACACACCCAGTAGAGGACAGAACACACACCCAGTAGAGGACAGAACACACACCCAGTAGAGGACAGAACACACACACCCAGTAGAGGAGAGAACACACACCCAGTAGAGGACAGAACACACACCCATAGAGGACAGAACACACACCCAGTAGAGGACAGAACACACACCCAGTAGAGGAGAGAACACACACCCAGTAGAGGACAGAACACACACCCAGTAGAGGACAGAACACACACACCCATAGAGGACAGAACACACACCCAGTAGAGGACAGAACACACACCCAGTAGAGGACAGAACACACACACCCAGTAGAGGAGAGAACACACACCCAGTAGAGGACAGAACACACACCCATAGAGGACAGAACACACACCCAGTAGAGGACAGAACACACACCCAGTAGAGGAGAGAACACACACCCAGTAGAGGACAGAACACACACCCATAGAGGACAGAACACACACACCCAGTAGAGGAGAGAACACACACCCAGTAGAGGACAGAACACACACCCATAGAGGACAGAACACACACCCAGTAGAGGAGAGAACACACACCCAGTAGAGGACAGAACACACACCTAGTAGAGGACAGAACACACACACCCATAGAGGACAGAACACACCCAGTAGAGGACAGAACACACACCTTGTAGAGGACAGAACATACACACCCATAGAGGACAGAACACACACCCAGTAGAGGAGAGAACACACACACAGTAGAGGACAGAACACACACCCAGTAGAGGACAGAACACACACACCCAGTAGAGGACAGAACACACACACCCAGTAGAGGAGAGAACACACACCCAGTAGAGGAGAGAACACACACCCAGTAGAGGACAGAACACACACCCATAGAGGACAGAACACACACACCCAGTAGAGGAGAGAACACACACCCAGTAGAGGACAGAACACACACCCAGTAGAGGACAGAACACACACCCAGTAGAGGACAGAACACACACACCCAGTAGAGGACAGAACACACACCCAGTAGAGGACAGAACACACACCCAGTAGAGGACAGAACACACACCCAGTAGAGGACAGAACACACACACCCAGTAGAGGACAGAACACACACACCAGTAGAGGACAGAACACACACCCAGTAGAGGACAGAACACACACCCAGTAGAGGACAGAACACACACACCCAGTAGAGGACAGAACACACACCCAGTAGAGGAGAGAACACACACCCAGTAGAGGACAGAACACACACCCATAGAGGACAGAACACACACACCCAGTAGAGGAGAGACCCCACACCCAGTAGAGGACAGAACATACACACCCATAGAGGACAGAACACACACCCAGGAGAGGACAGAACACACACACCCAGTAGAGGAGAGAACACACACCCAGTAGAGGACAGAACACACACCCATAGAGGACAGAACACACACCCAGTAGAGGACAGAACACACACCCAGTAGAGGAGAGAACACACACCCAGTAGAGGACAGAACACACACCTAGTAGAGGACAGAACATACACACCCATAGAGGACAGAACACACACCCAGTAGAGGAGAGAACACACACCCAGTAGAGGACAGAACACACACCCAGTAGAGGACAGAACACACACACCCAGTAGAGGACAGAACACACACACCCAGTAGAGGACAGAACACACACCCATAGAGGACAGAACACACACCCAGTAGAGGACAGAACACACACCTAGTAGAGGACAGAACATACACACCCATAGAGGACAGAACACACACCCAGTAGAGGAGAGAACACACACACAGTAGAGGACAGACCACACACCCAGTAGAGGACAGAACACACACACCCAGTAGAGGAGAGAACACACACCCAGTAGAGGACAGAACACACACCTAGTAGAGGACAGAACACACACACCCATAGAGGACAGAACACACACCCAGTAGAGGAGAGAACACACACCCAGTAGAGGACAGAACACACACCCAGTAGAGGACAGAACACACACACCCAGTAGAGGACAGAACACACACACCCAGTAGAGGACAGAACACACACCCATAGAGGACAGAACACACACCCAGTAGAGGACAGAACACACACCTAGTAGAGGACAGAACATACACACCCATAGAGGACAGAACACACACCCATAGAGGAGAGAACACACACACCCAGTAGAGGACAGAACACACACCCAGTAGAGGACAAAACACACACACCCAGTAGAGGACAAAACACACACACCCAGTAGAGGACAGAACACACACACCCAGTAGAGGACAGAACACACACCCAGTAGAGGACAGAACACACACACCCAGTAGAGGACAGAACACACACACCCAGTAGAGGACAGAACACACACCCATAGAGGACAGAACACACACCCAGTAGAGGACAGAACACACACCCAGTAGAGGACAGAACACACACCCAGTAGAGGACAGAACACACACCCAGTAGAGGACAGAACACACACCCAGTAGAGGACAGAACACACACACCCAGTAGAGGACAGAACACACACCCAGTAGAGGACAGAACACACACACCCAGTAGAGGAGAGAACACACACCCAGTAGAGGACAGAACACACACCCATAGAGGACAGAACACACACCCAGTAGAGGACAGAACACACACCCAGTAGAGGAGAGAACACACACCCAGTAGAGGACAGAACACACACCCAGTAGAGGACAGAACATACACACCCATAGAGGACAGAACACACACCCAGTAGAGGACAGAACACACACCCAGTAGAGGACAGAACACACACCCAGTAGAGGACAGAACACACACACCCAGTAGAGGACAGAACACACACCCAGTAGAGGACAGAACACACACACCCATAGAGGACAGAACACACACCCAGTAGAGGACAGAACACACACCCAGTAGAGGACAGAACACACACCCATAGAGGACAGAACACACACCCAGTAGAGGAGAGAACACACACACAGTAGAGGACAGACACCACACCCAGTAGAGGACAGAACACACACACCCAGTAGAGGACAGAACACACACACCCAGTAGAGGACAGAACACACACCCAGTAGAGGACAGAACACACACCCAGTAGAGGACAGAACACACACCCATAGAGGACAGAACACACACACCCAGTAGAGGAGAGAACACACACCCAGTAGAGGACAGAACACACACCCATAGAGGAGAGAACACACACCCAGTAGAGGACAGAACACACACACCCAGTAGAGGACAGAACACACACCCAGTAGAGGACAGAACACACACCCAGTAGAGGACAGAACACACACCCAGTAGAGGACAGAACACACACACCCAGTAGAGGACAGAACACACACACCCAGTAGAGGACAGAACACACACCCATAGAGGACAGAACACACACCCAGTAGAGGACAGAACACACACACCCAGTAGAGGACAGAACACACACCCAGTAGAGGACAGAACACACACCTAGTAGAGGACAGAACATACACACCCATAGAGGACAGAACACACACCCAGTAGAGGAGAGAACACACACCCAGTAGAGGACAGAACACACACCCAGTAGAGGACAGAACACACACACCCAGTAGAGGACAGAACACACACACCCAGTAGAGGACAGAACACACACCCATAGAGGACAGAACACACACCCAGTAGAGGACAGAACACACACCCAGTAGAGGACAGAACACACACACCCATAGAGGACAGAACACACACCCATAGAGGACAGAACACACACCCAGTAGAGGACAGAACACACACCCAGTAGAGGACAGAACACACACACCCAGTAGAGGACAGAACACACACCCAGTAGAGGACAGAACACACACCCAGTAGAGGACAGAACACACACACCCAGTAGAGGACAGAACACACACACCCAGTAGAGGACAGAACACACACCCAGTAGAGGACAGAACACACACACCCAGTAGAGGACAGAACACACACACCCAGTAGAGGACAGAACACACACCCATAGAGGACAGAACACACACCCAGTAGAGGACAGAACACACACACCCAGTAGAGGACAGAACACACACCCAGTAGAGGACAGAACACACACCCAGTAGAGGACAGAACACACACCCAGTAGAGGACAGAACACACACACCCAGTAGAGGACAGAACACACACACCCAGTAGAGGACAGAACACACACACCCAGTAGAGGAGAGAACACACACCCAGTAGAGGACAGAACACACACCCATAGAGGACAGAACACACACCCAGTAGAGGACAGAACACACACCCAGTAGAGGAGAGAACACACACCCAGTAGAGGACAGAACACACACCCAGTAGAGGACAGAACACACACACCCATAGAGGACAGAACACACACCCAGTAGAGGACAGAACACACACCCAGTAGAGGACAGAACACACACCCAGTAGAGGACAGAACACACACACCCAGTAGAGGACAGAACACACACACCCAGTAGAGGACAGAACACACACCCAGTAGAGGACAGAACACACACCCAGTAGAGGACAGAACACACACCCATAGAGGACAGAACACACACACCCAGTAGAGGACAGAACACACACCCAGTAGAGGACAGAACACACACCCATAGAGGACAGAACACACACCCAGTAGAGGACAGAACACACACACCCAGTAGAGGACAGAACACACACCCAGTAGAGGACAGAACACACACCCAGTAGAGGACAGAACACACACCCAGTAGAGGACAGAACACACACCCAGTAGAGGACAGAACACACACACCCAGTAGAGGACAGAACACACACACCTAGTAGAGGACAGAACACACACCCATAGAGGACAGAACACACACCCAGTAGAGGACAGAACACACACACCCAGTAGAGGAGAGAACACACACCCAGTAGAGGACAGAACACACACCCAGTAGAGGACAGAACACACACCCATAGAGGACAGAACACACACACCCAGTAGAGGAGAGAACACACACCCAGTAGAGGACAGAACACACACCCATAGAGGACAGAACACACACCCAGTAGAGGACAGAACACACACCCAGTAGAGGACAGAACACACACCCAGTAGAGGACAGAACACACACCCAGTAGAGGACAGAACACACACACCCAGTAGAGGACAGAACACACACCCAGTAGAGGACAGAACACACACCCAGTAGAGGACAGAACACACACACCCAGTAGAGGAGAGAACACACACCCAGTAGAGGACAGAACACACACCCATAGAGGACAGAACACACACCCAGTAGAGGACAGAACACACACCCAGTAGAGGACAGAACACACACCCAGTAGAGGACAGAACACACACCCATAGAGGACAGAACACACACACCCAGTAGAGGAGAGAACACACACCCAGTAGAGGACAGAACACACACCCATAGAGGACAGAACACACACCCAGTAGAGGAGAGAACACACACCCAGTAGAGGACAGAACACACACCCAGTAGAGGACAGAACACACACACCCATAGAGGACAGAACACACACCCAGTAGAGGACAGAACACACACCCTGTAGAGGACAGAACACACACACCCATAGAGGACAGAACACACACCCAGTAGAGGACAGAACACACACCCAGTAGAGGACAGAACACACACCCAGTAGAGGACAGAACACACACCCAGTAGAGGACAGAACACACACACCCAGTAGAGGACAGAACACACACCCAGTAGAGGACAGAACACACACCCAGTAGAGGACAGAACACACACCCATAGAGGACAGAACACACACACCCAGTAGAGGACAGAACACACACCCAGTAGAGGACAGAACACACACCCATAGAGGACAGAACACACACCCAGTAGAGGACAGAACACACACACCCAGTAGAGGACAGAACACACACCCAGTAGAGGACAGAACACACACCCAGTAGAGGACAGAACACACACCCAGTAGAGGACAGAACACACACACCCAGTAGAGGACAGAACACACACACCCAGTAGAGGACAGAACACACACCCAGTAGAGGACAGAACACACACCCAGTAGAGGACAGAACACACACACCCAGTAGAGGACAGAACACACACCCAGTAGAGGACAGAACACACACCCAGTAGAGGACAGAACACACACCCATAGAGGACAGAACACACACACCCAGTAGAGGAGAGAACACACACCCAGTAGAGGACAGAACATACACACCCATAGAGGACAGAACACACACCCAGGAGAGGACAGAACACACACACCCAGTAGAGGAGAGAACACACACCCAGTAGAGGACAGAACACACACCCATAGAGGACAGAACACACACCCAGTAGAGGACAGAACACACACCCAGTAGAGGAGAGAACACACACCCAGTAGAGGACAGAACACACACCCAGTAGAGGACAGAACACACACACCCATAGAGGACAGAACACACACCCAGTAGAGGAGAGAACACACACCCAGTAGAGGACAGAACACACACCCAGTAGAGGACAGAACACACACACCCAGTAGAGGACAGAACACACACACCCAGTAGAGGACAGAACACACACCCATAGAGGACAGAACACACACCCAGTAGAGGACAGAACACACACCCAGTAGAGGACAGAACACACACACCCATAGAGGACAGAACACACACCCAGTAGAGGAGAGAACACACACACAGTAGAGGACAGACCACACACCCAGTAGAGGACAGAACACACACACCCAGTAGAGGAGAGAACACACACCCAGTAGAGGACAGAACACACACCCAGTAGAGGACAGAACATACACACCCATAGAGGACAGAACACACACCCAGTAGAGGAGAGAACACACACCCAGTAGAGGACAGAACACACACCCAGTAGAGGACAGAACACACACACCCAGTAGAGGACAGAACACACACACCCAGTAGAGGACAGAACACACACCCATAGAGGACAGAACACACACCCAGTAGAGGACAGAACACACACCTAGTAGAGGACAGAACATACACACCCATAGAGGACAGAACACACACCCATAGAGGAGAGAACACACACACAGTAGAGGACAGAACACACACCCAGTAGAGGACAGAACACACACACCCAGTAGAGGACAGAACACACACCCAGTAGAGGACAGAACACACACACCCAGTAGAGGACAGAACACACACACCCAGTAGAGGACAGAACACACACACCCAGTAGAGGACAGAACACACACCCAGTAGAGGACAGAACACACACACCCAGTAGAGGACAGAACACACACACCCAGTAGAGGACAGAACACACACCCATAGAGGACAGAACACACACCCAGTAGAGGACAGAACACACACACCCAGTAGAGGACAGAACACACACCCAGTAGAGGACAGAACACACACCCAGTAGAGGACAGAACACACACCCAGTAGAGGACAGAACACACACACCCAGTAGAGGACAGAACACACACACCCAGTAGAGGACAGAACACACACCCAGTAGAGGAGAACACACACCCAGTAGAGGACAGAACACACACCCATAGAGGACAGAACACACACCCAGTAGAGGACAGAACACACACCCAGTAGAGGAGAGAACACACACCCAGTAGAGGACAGAACACACACCCAGTAGAGGACAGAACATACACACCCATAGAGGACAGAACACACACCCAGTAGAGGAGAGAACACACACCCAGTAGAGGACAGAACACACACCCAGTAGAGGACAGAACACACACACCCAGTAGAGGACAGAACACACACCTAGTAGAGGACAGAACACACACACCCATAGAGGACAGAACACACACCCAGTAGAGGACAGAACACACACCCAGTAGAGGACAGAACACACACACCCATAGAGGACAGAACACACACCCAGTAGAGGAGAGAACACACACACAGTAGAGGACAGACCACACACCCAGTAGAGGACAGAACACACACACCCAGTAGAGGACAGAACACACACCCAGTAGAGGAGAGAACACACACCCAGTAGAGGACAGAACACACACCCAGTAGAGGACAGAACACACACCCATAGAGGACAGAACACACACACCCAGTAGAGGACAGAACACACACCCAGTAGAGGACAGAACACACACCCATAGAGGAGAGAACACACACCCAGTAGAGGACAGAACACACACACCCAGTAGAGGACAGAACACACACCCAGTAGAGGACAGAACACACACCCAGTAGAGGACAGAACACACACCCAGTAGAGGACAGAACACACACACCCAGTAGAGGACAGAACACACACCCAGTAGAGGACAGAACACACACCCAGTAGAGGACAGAACACACACCCAGTAGAGGACAGAACACACACACCCAGTAGAGGACAGAACACACACCCAGTAGAGGACAGAACACACACCCAGTAGAGGACAGAACACACACCCATAGAGGACAGAACACACACACCCAGTAGAGGACAGAACACACACCCAGTAGAGGACAGAACACACACCCAGTAGAGGACAGAACACACACCCAGTAGAGGACAGAACACACACCCAGTAGAGGACAGAACACACACCCAGTAGAGGACAGAACACACACCCAGTAGAGGACAGAACACACACCCAGTAGAGGACAGAACACACACCCAGTAGAGGACAGAACACACACCCAGTAGAGGACAGAACACACACCCAGTAGAGGACAGAACACACACCCAGTAGAGGACAGAACACACACCCAGTAGAGGACAGAACACACACACCCAGTAGAGGACAGAACACACACCCAGTAGAGGACAGAACACACACCCAGTAGAGGACAGAACACACACCCAGTAGAGGAGAGAACACACACCCAGTAGAGGACAGAACACACACCCAGTAGAGGACAGAACACACACACCCATAGAGGACAGAACACACACCCAGTAGAGGACAGAACACACACCCAGTAGAGGACAGAACACACACCCATAGAGGACAGAACACACACCCAGTAGAGGACAGAACACACACCCAGTAGAGGACAGAACACACACCCAGTAGAGGACAGAACACACACCCAGTAGAGGACAGAACACACACACCCAGTAGAGGACAGAACACACACCCAGTAGAGGACAGAACACACACCCAGTAGAGGACAGAACACACACCCAGTAGAGGACAGAACACACACACCCAGTAGAGGACAGAACACACACCCAGTAGAGGACAGAACACACACCCAGTAGAGGACAGAACACACACCCAGTAGAGGACAGAACACACACACCCAGTAGAGGACAGAACACACACCCAGTAGAGGACAGAACACACACACCCAGTAGAGGACAGAACACACACCCAGTAGAGGACAGAACACACACCCAGTAGAGGACAGAACACACACCCATAGAGGACAGAACACACACACCCAGTAGAGGAGAGACCACACACCCAGTAGAGGACAGAACACACACCCAGTAGAGGACAGAACACACACCCAGTAGAGGACAGAACACACACACCCAGTAGAGGAGAGAACACACACCCAGTAGAGGACAGAACACACACCCATAGAGGACAGAACACACACCCAGTAGAGGACAGAACACACACCCAGTAGAGGACAGAACACACACCCAGTAGAGGACAGAACACACACCCAGTAGAGGACAGAACACACACACCCATAGAGGACAGAACACACACCCAGTAGAGGACAGAGAACACACACCCAGTAGAGGACAGAACACACACCCAGTAGAGGACAGAACACACACACCCAGTAGAGGACAGAACACACACACCCAGTAGAGGACAGAACACACACCCATAGAGGACAGAACACACACCCAGTAGAGGACAGAACACACACCCAGTAGAGGACAGAACACACACACCATAGAGGACAGAACACACACCCAGTAGAGGAGAGAACACACACCCAGTAGAGGACAGAACACACACCCAGTAGAGGACAGAACACACACACCCAGTAGAGGAGAGAACACACACCCAGTAGAGGACAGAACACACACCTAGTAGAGGACAGAACACACACACCCATAGAGGACAGAACACACACCCAGTAGAGGAGAGAACACACACCCAGTAGAGGACAGAACACACACCCAGTAGAGGACAGAACACACACACCCAGTAGAGGACAGAACACACACACCCAGTAGAGGACAGAACACACACCCATAGAGGACAGAACACACACCCAGTAGAGGACAGAACACACACCCAGTAGAGGACAGAACACACACACCCAGTAGAGGACAGAACACACACCCAGTAGAGGACAGAACACACACCCAGTAGAGGACAGAACACACACCCAGTAGAGGACAGAACACACACACCCAGTAGAGGACAGAACACACACCCAGTAGAGGACAGAACACACACCCAGTAGAGGACAGAACACACACACCCAGTAGAGGACAGAACACACACCCAGTAGAGGACAGAACACACACCCAGTAGAGGACAGAACACACACCCAGTAGAGGACAAAACACACACACCCAGTAGAGGACAGAACACACACCCAGTAGAGGACAGAACACACACCCAGTAGAGGACAGAACACACACACCCAGTAGAGGACAGAACACACACCCAGTAGAGGACAGAACACACACCCAGTAGAGGACAGAACACACACCCAGTAGAGGACAGAACACACACACCCAGTAGAGGACAGAACACACACCCAGTAGAGGACAGAACACACACACCCAGTAGAGGAGAGAACACACACCCAGTAGAGGACAGAACACACACCCATAGAGGACAGAACACACACCCAGTAGAGGACAGAACACACACCCAGTAGAGGAGAGAACACACACCCAGTAGAGGACAGAACACACACCCAGTAGAGGACAGAACATACACACCCATAGAGGACAGAACACACACCCAGTAGAGGAGAGAACACACACCCAGTAGAGGACAGAACACACACCCAGTAGAGGACAGAACACACACACCCAGTAGAGGACAGAACACACACCTAGTAGAGGACAGAACACACACACCCATAGAGGACAGAACACACACCCAGTAGAGGACAGAACACACACCTTGTAGAGGACAGAACATACACACCCATAGAGGACAGAACACACACCCAGTAGAGGAGAGAACACACACCCAGTAGAGGACAGAACACACACCCAGTAGAGGACAGAACACACACACCCAGTAGAGGACAGAACACACACACCCAGTAGAGGACAGAACACACACCCAGTAGAGGACAGAACACACACCCAGTAGAGGACAGAACACACACCCATAGAGGACAGAACACACACACCCAGTAGAGGAGAGAACACACACCCAGTAGAGGACAGAACACACACCCAGTAGAGGAGAGAACACACACCCAGTAGAGGACAGAACACACACACCCAGTAGAGGACAGAACACACACCCAGTAGAGGACAGAACACACACCCAGTAGAGGACAGAACACACACCCAGTAGAGGACAGAACACACACCCAGTAGAGGACAGAACACACACACCAGTAGAGGACAGAACACACACCCAGTAGAGGACAGAACACACACCCAGTAGAGGACAGAACACACACACCCAGTAGAGGAGAGAACACACACCCAGTAGAGGACAGAACACACACCCAGTAGAGGACAGAACACACACACCCATAGAGGACAGAACACACACCCAGTAGAGGAGAGAACACACACCCAGTAGAGGACAGAACACACACCCAGTAGAGGACAGAACACACACACCCAGTAGAGGACAGAACACACACCC
The DNA here is from genome assembly GCF_002021735.2 of Oncorhynchus kisutch. Classification (NCBI taxonomy): domain Eukaryota; kingdom Metazoa; phylum Chordata; class Actinopteri; order Salmoniformes; family Salmonidae; genus Oncorhynchus; species Oncorhynchus kisutch. The sequence goes on from NW_022263323.1 coordinate 35,424, forward strand.
AGTAGAGGACAGAACACACACCCATAGAGGACAGAACACACACCCAGTAGAGGACAGAACACACACCCAGTAGAGGACAGAACACACACCCATAGAGGACAGAACACACACCCAGTAGAGGACAGAACACACACCCAGTAGAGGACAGAACACACACCCAGTAGAGGACAGAACACACACACCCAGTAGAGGACAGAACACACACCCAGTAGAGGACAGAACACACACACCCAGTAGAGGACAAAACACACACACCCAGTAGAGGACAGAACACACACCCAGTAGAGGACAGAACACACACCCAGTAGAGGACAGAACACACACACCCAGTAGAGGACAGAACACACACACCCAGTAGAGGACAGAACACACACCCAGTAGAGGACAGAACACACACCCAGTAGAGGACAGAACACACACACCCAGTAGAGGACAGAACACACACCCAGTAGAGGACAGAACACACACCCAGTAGAGGACAGAACACACACCCAGTAGAGGACAGAACACACACACCCAGTAGAGGACAAAACACACACACCTAGTAGAGGACATAACACACACACCCAGTAGAGGAGAGAACACACACCCAGTAGAGGACAGAACACACACCCATAGAGGACAGAACACACACCCAGTAGAGGACAGAACACACACCCAGTAGAGGAGAGAACACACACCCAGTAGAGGACAGAACACACACCTAGTAGAGGACAGAACACACACACCCATAGAGGACAGAACACACACCCAGTAGAGGAGAGAACACACACCCAGTAGAGGACAGAACACACACCCAGTAGAGGACAGAACACACACACCCAGTAGAGGACAGAACACACACCTAGTAGAGGACAGAACACACACACCATAGAGGACAGAACACACACCCAGTAGAGGACAGAACACACACCTTGTAGAGGACAGAACACACACACCCATAGAGGACAGAACACACACCCAGTAGAGGAGAGAACACACACCCAGTAGAGGACAGAACACACACCCAGTAGAGGACAGAACACACACACCCAGTAGAGGACAGAACACACACACCCAGTAGAGGACAGAACACACACCCAGTAGAGGACAGAACACACACCCAGTAGAGGACAGAACACACACCCAGTAGAGGACAGAACACACACACCCAGTAGAGGACAGAACACACACCCAGTAGAGGACAGAACACACACCCAGTAGAGGACAGAACACACACCCAGTAGAGGACAGAACACACACACCCAGTAGAGGACAGAACACACACCCAGTAGAGGACAGAACACACACCCAGTAGAGGACAGAACACACACACCCAGTAGAGGACAGAACACACACCCAGTAGAGGACAGAACACACACACCCAGTAGAGGACAGAACACACACACCCAGTAGAGGACAGAACACACACCCAGTAGAGGACAGAACACACACCCAGTAGAGGACAGAACACACACCCAGTAGAGGACAGAACACACACCCAGTAGAGGACAGAACACACACCCAGTAGAGGACAGAACACACACCCAGTAGAGGACAGAACACACACACCCAGTAGAGGACAGAACACACACCCAGTAGAGGACAGAACACACACCCAGTAGAGGACAGAACACACACCCAGTAGAGGACAGAACACACACCCAGTAGAGGAGAGAACACACACCCAGTAGAGGACAGAACACACACCCAGTAGAGGACAGAACACACACACCCAGTAGAGGACAGAACACACACCCAGTAGAGGACAGAACACACACCCAGTAGAGGACAGAACACACACACCCAGTAGAGGACAGAACACACACCCAGTAGAGGACAGAACACACACCCAGTAGAGGACAGAACACACACCCAGTAGAGGACAGAACACACACCCAGTAGAGGACAGAACACACACCCAGTAGAGGACAGAACACACACCCATAGAGGACAGAACACACACACCCAGTAGAGGACAGAACACACACACCCAGTAGAGGACAGAACACACACCCAGTAGAGGACAGAACACACACCCAGTAGAGGACAGAACACACACCCAGTAGAGGACAGAACACACACCTAGTAGAGGACAGAACACACACACCCATAGAGGACAGAACACACACCCAGTAGAGGACAGAACACACACCCAGTAGAGGACAGAACACACACACCCAGTAGAGGACAGAACACACACCCAGTAGAGGACAGAACACACACCCAGTAGAGGACAGAACACACACCCAGTAGAGGACAGAACACACACCCAGTAGAGGACAGACACACACACCCAGTAGAGGACAGAACACACACCCATAGAGGACAGAACACACACCCAGTAGAGGACAGAACACACACACCCAGTAGAGGACAGAACACACACCCAGTAGAGGACAGAACACACACCCAGTAGAGGACAGAACACACACCCAGTAGAGGACAGAACACACACACCCAGTAGAGGACAGAACACACACACCCAGTAGAGGACAGAACACACACCCAGTAGAGGACAGAACACACACCCAGTAGAGGACAGAACACACACCCAGTAGAGGACAGAACACACACCCAGTAGAGGACAGAACACACACCCAGTAGAGGACAGAACACACACCCAGTAGAGGACAGAACACACACCCAGTAGAGGACAGAACACACACCCATAGAGGACAGAACACACACCCAGTAGAGGACAGAACACACACCCAGTAGAGGACAGAACACACACCCAGTAGAGGACAGAACACACACCCAGTAGAGGACAGAACACACACCCAGTAGAGGACAGAACACACACACCCAGTAGAGGACAGAACACACACACCCAGTAGAGGACAGAACACACACCCAGTAGAGGACAGAACACACACCCAGTAGAGGACAGAACACACACACCCAGTAGAGGACAGAACACACACCCAGTAGAGGACAGAACACACACCCAGTAGAGGACAGAACACACACCCAGTAGAGGACAGAACACACACACCCAGTAGAGGACAGAACACACACCCAGTAGAGGAAGAACACACACCCAGTAGAGGACAGAACACACACCCAGTAGAGGACAGAACACACACCCAGTAGAGGAGAGAACACACACCCAGTAGAGGACAGAACACACACCCAGTAGAGGACAGAACACACACACCCATAGAGGACAGAACACACACCCAGTAGAGGAGAGAACACACACCCAGTAGAGGACAGAACACACACCCAGTAGAGGACAGAACACACACCCAGTAGAGGACAGAAACACACACCCAGTAGAGGACAGAGAACACACCCAGTAGAGGACAGAAACCACACCAGTAGAGGACAGAACACACACCCAGTAGAGGACAGAACACACACCCAGTAGAGGACAGAACACACACACCCAGTAGAGGAGAGAACACACACCCAGTAGAGGACAGAACACACACCCATAGAGGACAGAACACACACCCAGTAGAGGAGAGAACACACACCCAGTAGAGGACAGAACACACACCTAGTAGAGGACAGAACACACACACCCATAGAGGACAGAACACACACCAGTAGAGGACAGAACACACACCAGTAGAGGACAGAACACACACACCCATAGAGGACAGAACACACACCCGTAGAGGACAGAACACACACACCAGTAGAGGACAGAACACACACCCAGTAGAGGACAGAAAACACACACCCAGTAGAGGACAGAACACACACCCAGTAGAGGACAGAAACACACACCCAGTAGAGGAGAGAACACACACCCAGTAGAGGACAGAACACACACACCCAGTAGAGGACAGAACACACACCCAGTAGAGGACAGAACACACACCCAGTAGAGGACAGAACACACACCCAGTAGAGGACAGAACACACACACCCAGTAGAGGACAGAACAACACACCTAGTGAGGACAGAACACACACACCCAGTAGAGGACAGAACACCACACCAGTAGAGGACAGAACACACACCCATAGAGGACAGAACACACACCCAGTAGAGGACAGAACACACACCCAGTAGAGGAGAGAACACACACCCAGTAGAGGACAGAACACACACCCAGTAGAGGACAGAACACACACACCCATAGAGGACAGAACACACACCCAGTAGAGGACAGAACACACACCCAGTAGAGGACAGAACACACACCCAGTAGAGGACAGAACACACACACCCAGTAGAGGACAGAACACACACCCAGTAGAGGACAGAACACACACACCATAGAGGACAGAACACACACCCAGTAGAGGACAGAACACACACCCAGTAGAGGACAGAAACACACACCCAGTAGAGGACAGAACACACACCCAGTAGAGGACAGAACACACACCCAGTAGAGGACAGAACACACACCCAGTAGAGGACAGAACACACACACCCAGTAGAGGACAGAACACACACACCCAGTAGAGGACAGAACACACACCAGTAGAGGAGAGAACACACACCAGTAGAGGACAGAACACACACCCATAGAGGACAGAACACACACCCAGTAGAGGAGGAAAACCACACCCAGTAGAGGACAGAACACACACCCATAGAGGACAGAAACACACACCCAGTAGAGGACAGAACACACACCCAGTAGAGGACAGAACACACACCCAGTAGAGGACAGAACACACACCCAGTAGAGGACAGAAACACACACCCAGTAGAGGACAGAACACACACCCAGTAGAGGACAGAAAACACACACCAGTAGAGGACAGAACACACACCCAGTAGAGGACAGAACACACACCCAGTAGAGGACAGAAACACACACCCAGTAGAGGAGAGAACACACACCCAGTAGAGGACAGAAACACACACCTAGTAGAGGACAGAAACACACACCCAGTAGAGGACAGAACAACACACCCAGTAGAGGAGAGAACACANCTGATTAGATAAAACAGCCCCATCTCTACCCGGGGCCTCAGCAACAACACTGTAGCAGACACAGGTGACTGCCCTGGTACTGTAACAGAACAGGACTGTTTTCACTCTGTATCGCTGCTCTTACAGAGATCCAGGTAGCAACAAATTGTTTCATGTCTCTTTTAATTTATTCAAGCCGTTTATGGCCATCCTACTGTGCAGTAATTTAAGTGATTTATTTCTCTTTGCTGGTCCTGTGGAGGACTGGAGGAGATCTGTGCAGGTCTGAGAGTGTAGACAGCTGGACTGAAGGTTCTGATTCTGTGGAACAAACAGATCACTCATTAAGGACTGTCCGGTTCATCTAGCCAAGGCTCTGGTGAGGACCCTGGAGTGTCTTTTAATTTGTGTTGATCCTGGATCATCATTTAGCTCAGCCCCAGCCTCAGCCCCAGCCTCTGCCCCAGCCTCAGCCCCAGCCTCTGCCCCAGCCTCTGCCCCAGCCTCAGCCCCAGGCTCTGTGCCCCAGCCTCTGCCCCAGCCTCTGCCCCAGCCTCTGACTCAAATTTATCCGGTCCCTTTGACAACATAAACTGCACCTTTCTTTAATTTGAGCGGCGATTTGGAAATCAAAAGGGTATAAATGAAAGCCTTGGCCCTCTGGCATATTCAGAGAGAACTCACCTGGCTCTCTGGCATATTCAGAGAGAACTCACCTGGCCCTCTGGGATATTCAGAGAGAACTCACCTGGCCCTCTGGCATATTCAGAGAGAACTCACCTGGCCCTCTGGGATATTCAGAGAGAACTCACCTGGCCCTCTGGCATATTCAGAGAGAACTCACCTGGCCCTCTGGCATATTCAGAGAGAACTCACCTGGCCCTCTGGGATATTCAGAGAGAACTCACCTGGCCCTCTGGCGTATTCAGAGAGAACTCACCTGGCCCTCTGGCGTATTCAGAGAGAACTCACCTGGCCCTCTGGGATATTCAGAGAGAACTCACCTGGCCCTCTGGCATATTCAGAGAGAACTCACCTGGCCCTCTGGCATATTCAGAGAGAACCCACCTGGCCCTCTGGCATATTCAGAGAGAACTCACCTGGCCCTCTGGCATATTCAGAGAGAACTCACCTGGCCCTCTGGGATATTCAGAGAGAACTCACCTGGCCCTCTGGCATATTCAGAGAGAACTCACCTGGCCCTCTGGCATATTCAGAGAGATCTCACAGAGGCCAAAAATAAGTTATCCTCTCTCTCTCCCTGTTCTGCCACCACCAACAGCTTGATTAAGCAATAGGTATGTGTTTAGGATGGATTATCAGGCAGCCTGCCATTAAGAAAGAGAAGTAGAAGTCCTGGAAAACTGTAATGACGATAATTAGGCCAATGGCTGGTCGTGTCAAATATGACACAGGAAAAGCTGTTATTAACCTTTCTAGTTTGTTCTATTTCTCTTTTCCTTTTCTCCTCTGGGCTGTCCTCTGGACTGTCCTCTGGGCTGTCCTCTGGGCTGTCCTTTGGGCTGTCCTCTGGACTGTCCTCTGGGCTGTCCTCTGAGCTGTTCTCTGTGCTGTCCTCTGGACTGTCCTCTGGGCTGTCCTCTGGACTGTCCTCTGGGCTGTCCTCTGGACTGTCCTCTGTGCTGTCCTCTGGACTGTCCACTGGGCTGTCCTCTGGGCTGTCCACTGGGCTGTCCTCTGGGCTGTCCTCTGGACTGTCCTCTGGGCTGTCCTCTGGACTGTCCTCTGGGCTGTCTGCTGAAAGAGGAATGGAACACAGTGAGAGTGTTTTTTTGGGGGTCAGACATGGAAACACCAGTGTCACAGAATGGAATCGGTTTGTAATGTAACCCAGATCACACACTATCAGTTTGAGTATAGTGACACATATCCCTACAGTATACAGTATAGTCTGAGAACAGTAACTTTCTTATTGGTCAGGTACTCCGGTTGTAATCCCTCTTTGAGGCCTTTTTGGTCATTTAGCAGTTTTTACTGGAGTGTATTGCAAAATCTTTATTCATGACAGGGAACATATTTTCAGCTTATACTTCTTAATGATAGTTCTTGGTTTTCACTCTGTTTTATACCATATTGTTTTGACATCTGAAATGTAAAAATCTGTCTTTTCATTTTTGGTTTTAACTGAAGCCCTGTATCGTGTTTTCCCTTAGCTCTCTTCTCTAACACCACAGTGGTTAACATGCGACAGGCCTCATCCATGCTTGACTCAAACCCTCAAACACCCAGTCAAGTCTTTAATTGGTCGCTATTATCCCCTGTGTTCCCCTTCAAGCCTCTCTCCTCTCCCTGGGAATGGTTTCAGTTGTCCAACGGACGTGTCGTGCCTCTGTGTATCCCTCTCCCCTCTGTACATCTCTGAGCTGGCATTATGGCATTAATACTGACACAGCAAGGGGCTCTTGAGTGTATTTGTAGACACTGCGGTACAAATTAACTCTGAAGACGCTCATCCTCAGGTCTGCTGGTAATGAGCCTCTTTTCGCCCCCGCGTTCATTCCTCTCTCCTCAGTCGTGTGACCAAAGGAGTGGAACGGGGGTGGCAAGGAGGTGTTCTAGCATGTCGCTCCTCGCTCTGTCGCCTTCCCCTACCCCCCATGGCCCCCCGGACACCCCCAGGTTTATACGGCTGGTAATCAAGCTTCAGTGCTAATGCTTCTCTGGAGAGACATAACAAAACAGAACAGAGAACTTCTGTAGAGCGGCTTACAAGAAGAGATGAAACATCCTGGAACAGATTCATAATCACCATGAACAACAACTTTGCTGCAAAATATCTGAAAATATAGTTAGTTGAATGTGCATATTTCTTGTCCCTGTCTCACTAGTTGTGGTTCTATTAGAATGCCACAATTGTATTCCTCTGTTGGATGTTCTACTCAGGTAGAGGAGAGAGGCTGTGTCCCAAATAAACCACTTAGTGCATGCACTTAGGCCTAGAACACACACGCATCACCTGTGAAGGTACACTCTCCTTTCACACATCACCTGTACCTGTGAAGGTACAATGCTCCACAACTTCAATATGAATACTTTAACCCACAGCAGTTTGTCAGTCATGTTAAAGTTCACAATGAGAAGTCAGATTATGACATTGTTAAGTCATTGTTGCCTTTTCTTCCTCCATCTGTGTCTGTGAAGGCCTGAGGAGAATGATGTTGCCACTACTTTGCTGTACCTTCTTCTCCTCTCTGTGTGTCTGTGAAGGCCTGAGGAGAATGATGTTGCCACTACTTTGCTGTACCTTCTTCTCCTCTTTGTGTGTCTGTGAAGGCCTGGGGAGAATGATGTTGCCACTACTTTGCTGTACCTTCTTCTCCTCTCTGTGTGTCTGTGAAGGCCTGGGGAGAATGATGCTGCCACTACTTTGCTGTACCTTCTTCTCCTCTCTGTGTGTCTGTGATGGCCTGAGGAGAATGATGTTGCCACTACTTTGCTGTACCTTCTTCTCCTCTTTGTGTGTCTGTGAAGGCCTGAGGAGAATGATGTTGCCACTACTTTGCTGTACTTTCTTCTCCTCTCTGTGTGTCTGTGAAGGCCTGAGGAGAATGATGTTGCCACTACTTTGCTGTACCTTCTTCTCCTCTTTGTGTGTCTGTGAAGGCCAGGGGAGAATGATGCTGCCACTACCTTGCTGTACCTTCTTCTCCTCTCTGTGTGTCTGTGAAGGCCTGAGGAGAATGATGTTGCCACTACTTTGCTGTACCTTCTTCTCCTCTCTGTGTGTCTGTGAAGGCCTGAGGAGAATGATGCTGCCACTACTTTGCTGTACCTTCTTCTCCTCTCTGTGTGTCTGTGAAGGCATGAGGAGAATGATGCTGCCACTACCTTGCTGTACTACAGGCTCCCTGCTGGGTTCACTAAATAATTACCCGCACTTGCTGTCTGTTTGTCATGATTTTATCTCTGCTAACTGCATATTAAAGCGCTAATTTAAATCTCCAAGGAACGGAATGGTTTCTTGAAAATGAACTCTAACGGCTATTCGTGTGGATGTGGCTCTGAACTTGTTTTTATTTTGGTGTTTGCAGTGGTTTTGTTTGTCTCCTTTATGTTTATTTGTTTCATTCCAAATAGTTTTACATTTCTTCCCTGGCAACAGAAGGCATAGATATATATGCCGGTTTATTTTTGAAATGATCATAAGTGAAGTACTGTACTATGAATATGGTGAATGTGTATCTACTGTATACCAGGCCAGGTACTGTATACATTTGAATAGGGACAGAAAACACATGCCCTGTTTACGAAAAGGAAGTAATGTCTAGCGTCAGACACACAGAGCCTTATGATTAACGTTTGTATTGTGGAGATTAGCGTTGCTGTGGTTTCAGTCCGGGATGTTTAAGTCATGAGGAGTATTTTATCTCTGTTCCATCGTCAGGAGTCCACAGCGGCATGTGGGAGGAGTGACGATTGGATTAAAAAGCAAGTCTTTCCATCAGAAAGCAGCGGGGGGGATCAAGTATGTATTCCTCACTCTGTCCCTCAGTATTTCCCAGGTTGCAAAGAAAAATAAATGACAATGGGGATTTGTGTGTGTGTGTGTGTGTGTGTGTGCGCGCGTGCGGGTGCGGGTGTGTGTATGTGTGTGTTCAGAGAAAATGGTAACCACGTTCTGGGTAAGTTCTATTTGACATTAAGGGAATGATGGGGTGGCAGGGTAGCCTAGTGGTTAGAGCATTGGACTAGTAACCAAACGGTTGCACGTTCATATCCCCGAGCTGACAAGGTACAAAATCTGTTGTTCTGCCCCTGAACAGGCAGTTAACCCACTGTTAACCCACCTAGGCCATCATTAACCCACCTAGGCCGTCATTGAAAATAAGAATTTGTTCTTAACTGACTTGCCTGGTTAAATAAAGGTAAATAAATGATCTATTGGAAACATTCCTTGCACATCACGGAACATTCTTATGAAACATTAGTTAATGACAGAAGTTAGTGTGTGGCTATGTGTGTGTGGCTATGTGTGTGTAGTGCAATTGTGGATGTGCATATGTAAAAGGGAGAAAGGTAGCTGGCCAGGGCCTGGGCGGGATTGGAGGAAATCTGGGTCCTTGCGTCTGTTTACAAGTGTCTGATTTTTCATGTCTGTTGCCACTCTGCTCCATTTGATCATTGACCTGTTTGGCATTAATTATTCATTATTTACCAGCAGCCTTATGAAAAGCAACATTCAGAGTGTTTCCTGTTGCTGCAGGATTATTTTCCTGCAATGAGAAAGTTTGGATCTAACATCTATATTTTGTTGCTTTGTGCATAGGAGCAGCGGTAGAGGTCAAGGGTGTGGGGAAGGGATGGAGGTTTTGGAAAGGGAGGATGTGGAGGGGGTCTCTGGGGAGCTGTTTTGGGGCCCCCTCTGTGTCACAGGGGTGCAGTAGGAGTGCAGTCAAAGAGAAAGGAGCGAGGAAGAGACAGTTATTGGGTTAGGTGTTTTTTGGGGGGGTGTGCCTTTTCCTTTGGCTTGGTCAGTCTCGGTGGCTGGCTGTGTGACGGCTGAGATGGGAAAGCCTGGCCATGTATGTAGTCAGCACTCAGGTTCAGGCTCAGAGGGGTGATGGGCTGCATCATCATAGGCAGAGCCAGCCCAGTGCACCAGAGACCACGGCAGACTATGGGCCCTAGTCAAAAGTAGTGCACTATATGGGGAATAAGGTGCCATTTGGGATGTAGTCACAGACCATCCCGCCCAGAACCACAGAGATGATGCCTCTGAGATGGCGCTCTTATAGAGAGAGAACTGAACTCAGTTCAGGCTCTCTTTTAATTTGCATTTTTTACGTTTATTTGAACAGGGACAATGTACTACAACATCGTAATATTTTACTCCACTCTATTCTACTATACTCTACTCTACTCTATTCTACTCTAGTCTACCCTTCTGTCCTCTACTTTACTTAACTATACTCTACTCTATACTCTATTCTACCCTTCTGTAATCTATTTTATTCCACTTTGTTCTACTATACTCTATTCCACTATATGCTATTCTATTCTACCATTCTCTACTCTACTCAACTTTACTCTACTCAGTTCTACTATACTCTACTCTACACTAGTCTGCACTATTGTACTCTACTCTACACTAAACTACTATACTCTACTCTATTCTACCCTTCTCTACTCTACTGTACTCTACTGTACTCTACTCTACTCTACTCTACTCTACTCTACTCTACTCTACTCTACTCTACACTAAACTACTATACTCTACTCTATTCTACCCTTCTCTACTCTACTGTACTGTACTGTACTGTACTCTACTCTACTGTTCTCTTCTCTACTGTACTGTATTGTACTCTACTCTCTACTCTACTGTTCTCTTCTCTACTGTACTGTACTGTACTCTACTCTCTACTCTATTGTTCTCTTCTCCACTCTACTGTACTCTACTCTCTACTGTTCTCTTCTCTACTGTACTCTACTGTACCATACTGTACCCTACTGTACTCTACTCTCTAATCTACTGTTCTCTTCTCTACTGTACTGTACTCTACTCTCGACTCTACTGTTCTCTTCTCTACTGTGCTGTACTCTACTCTCTACTCTACTGTTCTCTTCTCCACTCTACTGTACCATACTGTACTGTACTGTACTGTTCTCTTCTCTACTGTACTGTACTGTACTGTACTGTACTGTACTGTACTGTACTGTACTGTACTGTACTGTAATCTCTACTGTTCTCTTCTCCACTCTACTGTACTGTACTGTACTGTTCTCTTCTCTACTGTACCATACTGTACTGTACTGTTCTCTTCTCTACTGTACCATACCATACTGTACTGTACTGTACTGTACTGTACTGTACTCTACTCTACTGTTCTCTTCTATCTCTACTCCACTCTACTGAACTACTACATCTATCAGAAGACTACTCTGACATTGCTATAATCACAATGACACCTACTACTAAACTCCAACTGTAACCACTACCATTAGGCTTGAGACATTTAGTAGTACTCTAATACCTCAGAGTGGGAGTCTCTCAAACACCACAACACAACAACACACTCGTAGCTCGCTGCACTCCTGATGTATTTTCAGGGAAAAACAGGCATATTTGCCAGCTGTGTAATTTACTGCCGCTCTCATTTGCATATTAAAGCCTTAATTAGCCCCTCTGAGCGTATGTTTTTTTTTGTGGGGGGGGGGGGGGGGGGGGGGCGTTGTGTAATCATTGGACGTGTAGTCTTGTGTGAGGACTATGTGTTTGTGAGTGGGCCGTGTAGGGAGGGACCCAGGAGTAGGCCAGAACTGAACGGAAGATGGTTACACGGTTGTAGTCTTCTGAGGGTCTCTGTTGACCATGTACTGTGTGCCGTACGTCTTTGTTCCCCCCTGCTCTGTATGTATGTAGCAGGGGGGTGCGTTGCTTCATTTCAGAGATCTTTCCTGGCCCTTTGATGTCTCACACTTGATCTGTCTTGTTGTCATTTTAATGGCTACTCTCCTCATCTCTCTTCATCTCTTTTCATCTCTCCTCATCTCTCTTCATCTCTCCCCATCTGTCTTCATCTCTCCCTTCCTCATCTCTCTTCATCTCTCCCTTCCTCATCTCTCTTCATCTCTCCTCATCTCTTTTCATCTCTCCTCATCTCTCTTCACCTCTCCTCATCTCTCTTCATCTCTCTTCATCTCTCCTCATCTCTCCTCATCTCTCTTCATCTCTCCTCATCTCTCTTTATCTCTCCTCATCTCTCTTCACCTCTCCTCATCTCTCTTCATCTCTCCCCATCTGTCTTCATCTCTCCCTTCCTCATCTCTCTTCATCTCTCCTCATCTCTTTTCATCTCTCCTCATCTCTCTTCACCTCTCCTCATCTCTCCTCATCTCTCTTCATCTCTCCTCATCTCTCCTCATCTCTCTTCATCTCTCCTCATCTCTCCTCATCTCTCTTCATCTCTCTTCATCTCTCTTCATCTCTCCTCATCTCTCTTCACCTCTCCTCATCTCTCTTCATCTCTCTTCATCTCTCCTCATCTCTCTTCATCTCTCCTCATCTCTCTTCATCTCTACTCATCTCTCTTCACCTCTCCTCATCTCTCTTCACCTCTCCTCATCTCTTTTCATCTCACTTCACCTCTCCTAATTTCTCTCCATCTCTCTTCATCTCACCTCTCCTCATTTCTCTTCATCTCTCCATCTCTCTTCATCTCTCCCCATTTGTATTCATCTCTCCTCTTCTCATCTCTTTTCATTTCTCCCCATTTCTCTCTATCTCTCCTCTCCTCATTTCTCCTCATCTCTCCTCTCCTTATATCTCTTTATCTCTACTCATCTAATCTCTCCTCACCTCTCTTCATCTCTCCCTTCCTCATCTCTCTTCATCTCTCCCTTCCTCATCTCTCTTCATCTCTCCTCATCTCTTTTCATCTCTCCTCATCTCTCTTCACCTCTCCTCATCTCTCTTCATCTCTCTTCATCTCTCCTCATCTCTCTTCATCTCTCTTCATCTCTCCTCATCTCTCCTCATCTCTCTTCATCTCTCCTCATCTCTCTTTATCTCTCCTCATCTCTCTTCACCTCTCCTCATCTCTCTTCATCTCTCCCCATCTGTCTTCATCTCTCCCTTCCTCATCTCTCTTCATCTCTCCTCATCTCTTTTCATCTCTCCTCATCTCTCTTCACCTCTCCTCATCTCTCCTCATCTCTCTTCATCTCTCCTCATCTCTCCTCATCTCTCTTCATCTCTCCTCATCTCTCCTCATCTCTCTTCATCTCTCTTCATCTCTCTTCATCTCTCCTCATCTCTCTTCACCTCTCCTCATCTCTCTTCATCTCTCTTCATCTCTCCTCATCTCTCTTCATCTCTCCTCATCTCTCTTCATCTCTACTCATCTCTCTTCACCTCTCCTCATCTCTCTTCACCTCTCCTCATCTCTTTTCATCTCACTTCACCTCTCCTAATTTCTCTCCATCTCTCTTCATCTCACCTCTCCTCATTTCTCTTCATCTCTCCATCTCTCTTCATCTCTCCCCATTTGTATTCATCTCTCCTCTTCTCATCTCTTTTCATTTCTCCCCATTTCTCTCTATCTCTCCTCTCCTCATTTCTCCTCATCTCTCCTCTCCTTATATCTCTTTATCTCTACTCATCTAATCTCTCCTCACCTCTCTTCATCTCTACTCATCTCATCTCTCCTCATCTCTCCATCTCTCCTCATGTCATCTCTCCTCTCCTCATCTCTCTTCATCTCTCCTCTCCTCATTTCTCCTCATCTCTCCTCATCTCTCCTCATTTCTCATCATCTCTCCTTTCCTCATCTCTCCTCATTTCTCTTCATCTCTCCTTTCCTCACCTCTCTTCATCTCTCCTCATCTACACTCTCCTAATTTCTCTTCATCTCTCTTCATCTCATCTATCCTCATCTCTCTTCACCTCTCCTCATCTCTCTTCATCGCTCCTCATCTCAATTCATCTCTCCTCATCTCTTCTCATCTCATCTCTTCTCATCTCATCTCTCCTCATCTTTCTTCATCTCTCCTCATCTCTCTTCATCTCTCCTCATCTCTCTTCATTTCTCCTCATCTCATCTCTCCTCATCTTTCTTCATCTCTCCTCATCTCTCTTCACCTCTTCCTCATCTCATCTCTCCTCATCTCTCTTCTCCTCATTTCTCTTCATCTCTCTTCATCACTCCTCATCTCATCTCTCCTCTCCACATCTCTCCTCTCCACTCCTCTCCCCATCTCTCCTCTCATCTCCAGTCAGAGGTGTGACCCACACTTTCACAAAAAGCTGTTTTAATGCTTGTGGAAGAGAGGGAGATGGAGAGGGGGAGTGACAGAAAGAGGGAGGTGTTGGGAGAGAGGGTGGCAATACCTATGAGAAAACAAACTCAAGTGCATGGTTGGCCTTTTAAAGGCTGGCACGAGGCTGCTCTTTTTAATTTAGCACTATCCCTGAATTGATTAGTTCTCATATGTTTTCTCGGTTGCATACTTCTCCTCCCTCCCAAGATCTGACAATATATGTGTTGTTATTTTGAGGCCATGACCTACATACATAGACACTATGCAAAAAATATGTTTCTGTCTGAACTGTCAGGGTGTCATAGAGCTGTGACTCTCATAAGCCATAGAGTTCAATTTGTAGTTCACTACTTTGGACCAGGGCCCATTTCCTTCTCTCTCACAAGCATTTCGCTACACCGCAATAAACATCTGCTAAATATTTGCATGTGACCAATACAATTTGATCTGCCTTAACTGTCCTAACTCAAACACGTGGTCATTCATACAAACACAATGTTTTTATAATGACCTAAAACAGAGAAAGTTATGCAGAGTGGTTGATATAAACTGCACAATGGGGGGTAACGATATATAGATTCAATGAATAAGTAGGGGATGCTGGATGGGAGCGTCTCTCTGTGGGCATGTCCTGGAGCTCTACGCTAAAAAACACTCCGGAGTCATCAGTCAACCAAATCAGTTTTGAACAAATGCTTATTTACAATGACAGCCTAGGAACAGTGGGTTAACTGCCTTGTTCAGGGGCAGAACGATAGATTTTTACCTTGTCAGCTCGGGGATTCGATCTAGCAACCTTTCAGTCCAACGCTCTAACCACTAGGCTACCTGTCGTCCCAAATGGCTGCGCATTGAAGAATTGGCCTGTCCATGCTAGCTGAGTAGGATTTGGGAATAAATATGGATATTTGTCTTCAGTCAGTCTTCAGTCAGTTGCCCCAGAGATAGTGAGATGGTGAGAGCTCCATCACAACACCCCCACAGCCCTCTCTGCCTATACGAAGCCCCATGTCTGAAGGTCTGTCAGGAAGAGGAGCGGCGACCATGACGGGTGGCCAATGGAGCTGGGGAGGAGAGACACTAATGCTCGAGCGCTCGGCCGGGCCTAATGGCAGAGAGAGAGAGAGGAAGTGTGTTGAGATAGCTCCACTAGTGTGGAAGATGAGAGAGAGGGAGAGAGAGGAATGAGCAGTGCTAGGTGAGGGAAGGTGAGGAGAGGAGAGGAGAGGGGGATATGACAGTGGGGTAAGAAGTGATAGGTGAGGGTGAAGAGAGGAGATGGGTTAGCAGTTTTCCTGGCTGTCTCCTCTCTCCCTCCTTAAACCCCCTATGGAGAGGTGATAATTCCCCCATCTCAGACAGGGACACTTCCTTCAGGTCTCCTTCACCTTTAGCTCTGCTGGGATGGTCTGTCTGATAACAGATCAATAGTCGACCCTTATGATCAGCACTTAACATTCAGTGTCCCAGTCCGCCCCTATCAACCAATTTGTTTATGGAGATTTAATTGAATTAATGTTAAAAACAGGACACTGACTCTGAGAACATGCAGAGCTACATCAACTGATTTTATTGTGTCCTGAATTACACTCTATTCCCTATGTAGAGCACTACTTTTGATAAAGGCCCATAGGGTTCTGGTCAATAGTAGTGTACTATATAGGGAATAGGGTGCTATTCAGGACTCAGCCATTGTGTTTAAGCTCCACACCAGTATACCAACTTCCTCCTGTGGATATAATGTGTAAAGTAATTAAATCAGCATTGCCTAGGGCACGTCTAGGGTACATGAACATTTCCTGTATGTCTGAGTTTGGTGCGTTACAAAACGTGCTATAGATGGATCACATAATAGCACCCCCCCCCCCACCCTATAAAATGATATGTGCATGATGTAATTGTTTGCCACACATGAAGTAGATGATGGTGCTGTACTGTAGCATGTGTTCCTTCAGATTGTCCAGAGAGAGACAGGGAGATGGAGAGTACTCACTCACTCTCCGGCTCACTCACTCACTCACTCACTCACTCACTCACTCACTCACTCGCTAACTTCCTCTTGAAGTACTCACTCACTCTCCTCTCACTCACTCACTCACTAGCTAACTTAATCTTGAAGTACTCACTCACTCTCTCACTCAATAGCTGTCTTCCTCAACTGTCTTGTCCTGTCATGTTCTCTGTCTTTTCATGTTTTAATCCTCTTGAAGTGTTCCAGCTCCTCTCCGTCCCCTGCCCCCTGTCTCTTTGTCCCCTATCCCTCTCTCCTCCAGCTCCTCTCCATCCCCTGCCCCCTGTCCACTGTCTCTTTGTCCCCTATCCCTCTCTCCTCCAGGTCCCCTGAACCTTCATCCCTGTCGCTCTGCCCCTTGTCCCTCTGTTCCATGTCTCTGTCCCCCTGTCTCTGTCTCTCTGTCCCTTGTCTCCCCATCCCTTACCTCCGTCTCCTGTCAGCTCTAACCTCTGTTGTCCTGGACGGCTAGACTCCGTGGAGTGTAGATAATTGGATTTGTGGTCAACTCCAGTAGCTGCCAGGTCTGGACAGACATTTTTCTGTCTGTCCTCCATGTCCTCTCCATCCCATGTCCCTCTGTCCCCTGTCTCTGTCCCCTGTCCTCTGTCCAACGCCCTCTGTCACTCTGTCCCCTGTCTCTCCATCTCTTACCTCTGTCCCCTGTCAGCTCTAACCTCTGTTGTCCCGGCCGGGCGCCATGGAGGGTAGATAATTGGATTTGTTGTCAACTCCAGTAACTGCCAGGTCTGGGTGCCGGGCGTCTGCTCCGCTTAGCGATGAAGACATCAGTGTGACATGGGCCCTGCATGGGAGAGGATCAGCTGGAGTCCTGGACAGCCACTAACAAAGTTTGGCCAGCCACGTACAGACAGACAGTCTGGGGGCAGCTGTTACCCCAAGCCAGGCCTGAGAGAGGGACCAGAGGGGAGAAAGGGGGGGTGAAAGAAAAGGAGAGAGGTGGAGAAGTGTCTGATATGTTACCCTTACAGTCCCTACTACAGGCCTGGGGGGAGAGAGAGGAGGAATGGAGTGGGTGGTGTTGAAATGAGGGGAGGGGGTAGGGGGGTTGAAGTGAGGGGGGATAGTAGTGGGTAGTGGGCAACTGTTAATCATACCAGATGCCAGTGTTCCTCCCCAGAACAGACAACACTGCTTGAGAGGTCAAGGAATTCTCCCTTCACCATTCTGTGGTTCCGAAGCAGTGTTGGCATGGCAACATCCACTGTCAGATGTATCATGGTATTTACCTATTAAAAGTATCAATACTGTACCAGAGAATACGTTATTATGGCATTCACCTTTACCTTGTTATGCATTCCACTGAATACCCCCTAGTTGTCCTCTAGTTCACCCCTCTGAAGCATTGCCTTAGTGTGTGTGTGCAGTGGGAAGCCCTGGCTCAGGAAGGCCCTGGCTGTCCCCTAGTTCTCTGCTCCCTGGCAGGTTGTTTGTGTGCTGGGCAGAGGAGCATGGCGGACGCGGGTGGCACGGCGTTCAGTGGCACCTGTTTGGCCCAGGCGTGGTGTGTGTGGGCTCGGGTGGGTAGCGGTGGGGTGGTGGGTAATGACGGGTGTGGCGTGCGGAGCGTGCAGAGGGCCAGGTGAGGAGCCCCAGAGGTACTCTGTAATTAACCGAATGGTGCTCCATCATGGCTGCCCCATGCCTGAACCCGGCAGGGACCGCCGCGCCCAGCTGTCAACACCCCTGTTATTAAATTCAGTTTGAGGATGAGAGGAAGAGGAGCCTGTGCCTGCATTCCAAATGGCATCATATTCCCTATATAGTGCATTGTTTTTAAAACATTTAGTCAAACGTAGTGCACTATACACTGAGGATAAAAAAAACATTAGGAACACCTTCCTAATATTGTGTTGCACCCCCTGTTGCCCTCAGAACAGCCTCAATTCATCAGGGCATGGACTCTACATGGTGTTGAAAGCATTCTACAGGGATACTGGCCCATGTTGACTCCAATGTTTCCCACAGTTGCGTCAAGTTGGCTGGATGTCCTTGGGTGGTGGACCATTCTTGATGCACACGGGAAACTGTTGAGCGTGAAAAACCCAGCAGCGTTGCAGTTCTTGACACATTCACACCGGTGTGTTCCCCGTTCAAAGCCACTTAAATATTTTGCCCTGCCCATTTAACCTCTCTGTTGTCTCAAGGTTTAAAAATCAAATCATCTACACGGATTGAAGTGGATTTAACAGGTGACATCAATAAGGGATCATAGCTTTCACCTGGATTTACCTGGTCAGTCTGTCATGGAAAGAGTTCTTAATGTTTTGTACAGTCAGTGTATAAGGAATAGGGTGCCATTTGGGATGCAGTGTCTATGAATGAGACCACAAAATCTATATTCCTTTTAATTTAACTAGTCAGTTAAGAACAAATTCTTTTTTTCAATGATGGCCAAGGAACAGTGGGTTAACTACCTTGTTCAGGGGCAGAATGACAGATTTTTAACTTGTCAGCTCAGGGATTCGATCTTGCAACCTTTCAGTTACTGGTCCAATGCTCTAACCACTAGACTACCTGCCACCCCAGGTGTGGACACAGAGTACAGAATGAGGCATGAGAATGAGGCATGTTGTGGCCAAATTGAATGGAGGTTTTGAGGAGTAGTGTTTTTTTATTACTGAGTGTTGATAATCATCATGTGAGTTTGTTACTGATTTAAAGCTCTTTCTAGACAATGTTTACATGTCATTATTTCATTAATGTTGTTGACGTGCACTCTTTAGAAAAAAAGTTTCAGGTAGAACTTAGTTTGGATCCATGTAGAACTGTCTGTGGAAAGGGTTCTAAGCTGGAACCAAAAAGGGTTCTTCAAAAGGGTTCTCCTATGGAGACTGCCAAAGAACCCTTTTAGGTTCTAGATAGCACCATTTTTTCTAAGTGTAGTGTCTACCCTGGAATTGGTATACATTGGACCAGTGGCGGTTGGTAAGTTTAAGTTGAGGGAGGACGCAATTAAAAAAAAAAATTAGCATGGCCTTTTTCTATTACAACATATTGGATGACTGTCATTCATATTCTATGCACCCAGCTTAATGCAACATCGATAGGTTTAGGCTACTACATGATACTCAAACTTTCCCTATACCCATCATGAGGTTGCTACAACCTAGCTTATGAATGAAACTTCACAACGTAGGTGCATAGGTCAAGGGAAATGAGAGTAATCAAAGTGACAGACAGTGACACATTCAATACCGCCTTGCACACTCTTGCCTGCATGTAGTTGATCTAGGGAGTAATCATTAGTCCTACAGTTGCAAACAAGAGTTTCCATTGGACAAATTCAGCAATGTTTATCCCCGTTTCGTTCCGTGTACTTTCTTTTTTCACAACAAAATCTGAGGAATGCACCCCTAATCACACGCAAACACAGTTCACTTTCATAACAGCCACACAATAGCATGATCACTTTGTTTGTATAATTCCTTCTTCTCGTCTACGCACTCTCCTCCTATCACCCTTTCCCTTCGTTTGTGGACTTCAGTGCACAACACATCAGCTGTCTGTGACCAGGACAAAAAACCTTTCCAAGCCAAACCTTCATATCATTACTGCTAACAGCTACATCGTTGTCACCATATTAGCTAACATCATAGTCAACATACACTATATATACAAAAGTATGGGGACACACCTTCAAATTGGTGGATTTGGTGATTTCAGTCACACCCGTTGCTGACAGGTGTATAAAATTGACCACACAGCCATGCAATCTCCGTAGACAAAAATTGCCAGTAGAATGGCCCGTACTGAAAGAGCTCAGTGATTTTCAACGTGGCACCATCATAGGATGCCATCTTTCCAACAAGTCAGTTTGTCAAATTCTTTCCCTGCCAGAGCTGCCCAGATCACCTATAAGTGCTGTTATTGTGAAGTGGATACGACTAGAAGCAACAATGGCTCAGTTGCAAAGTGGTAGGTCACACACAAACCAGGCTCACAGAATGGGACCTGTCCTCAGTTGCAACACTCACTCTGGAAAGAACGTCAGCACAATAACTGTTCGTCGGGAGCTTCATGAAATGGGTTCCATGGCCGAGCAGCCACACACAAACTTAAGTTCACCATGCGCAATGCCAAGCGCCACCATTGGACTCTGGAGCAGTGGAAATCCAGTAATATACAAATAAATTAATTCAAAATCCTATAATGTGATTTTCTGGATTTCTTTTCTTCTCATTTTGTCTGTCATAGTTGAAGTGTACCTATGATGAAAATTACAGGCCTCTCTCATCTTTTTTAAGTGGGGAGAACTTGCACAATTGATATACTTTTTTGCCCCACTGATATCTCACTGGTCACCCCCAAAGCCTATTCCTCCTTTGGTCATCTTTCCTTCCAGTTCTCTGCTGCCAATAACTGGAACGAACTGCAAAAACTCTGAAGCTGGAGACTCATATCTCCCTCACTAGCTTAAGCACCAACTGTCAGAGCAGCTCACAGATCACTGCACCTGTACAAAGCCCATCTGTAAACAGCCCATCTATCTACCTACCTTCCCCCTACAGTATTTATTTATTTATCTTGCTCCTTTGCAACCCCAGTATCTCTACTTGCACATTCATCTTCTGCACATCTACCATTCCAGTGTTTAAATTGCTATATTTGTAATTACTTCGCAACCATGGCCCATTTATGCCGTAACTCCCTTATCTTACCTCATTTTCACTCACTGTATATAGACTTTTTGTTTTATTTTGTTCTCCTGTATTATTGACTATGTGTAACTCTGTGTCGTTGTCTGCTTTGCTGTATCGTGGCCAGGTCGCAATTGTAAATGAGAACTTGTTCTCAACTAGCTACCTGGTTAAATAAAGGTGAAATAAAAAGGTAAAAAAATGTAGGAATGCTGTTCAACGACTACAGCTCAGCATTTAACACCATAGTACTCTCCAAACTCGTCATTAAACTCGAGACTCTGGGTCTCGACCCAGCCTTGTCAACTGGGGTCGGCTCCAGGTGGTGAGGGTCAGAAACAACATCTCCACCCCGCTGAGGAGCAGCCCTCTATCCACATCGACGGGACAGTAGTGGAGAAGGTGGAAAGTTTTAAGTTCCTCGGCGCACACATCACAGACAAACTGATATGATCCACCCAAACAGACAGCGTGGTGAAGAAGGCGCAGCAGCCCCTCTTCAACCTCAGGAAGCTGAAGAAATTAGGCTTGTCACCAAAAGCACTCGCAAACTTTTACAGATGCACAATCAAGAGCATCCTGTCGGGCTGTATCACCGCCTGGTATGGTAACTGTTCTGACCACAACCGTAAGGCTCTCCAGAGGGTAGTGAGGTCTGCACAACGCATCACCGGGGCAGACTACCTGCCCTCCAGGACACCTACACCACCCGATGTCACAGGAAGGCCTGTGACATTGGGACAACAACCACCCGAGCCACTGCCTGTTCACCCCGCTATCATCCAGAAGGTGAGGTCAGTACAGGTCCATCAAAGCTGGGACCGAGAGACTGAAAAACAGCTTCCATCTCAAGGCCATCAAACTGTTAGACAGCCATTACTAACATTGAGTGGCTGCTGCCAGCATACTGACTCAAATCTCTAGCCACTTTAATAATACAAAATTAGATGTAATAAATGTATCACGAGCCACTTTAAACAATGCCACTTTATATAATGTTTACATACCCTATATTAATCATCTCATATGTATATACTGCACTATATACCATCTACTGCATCTTGCCTATGCCGTTCGGCCATCGCTCACGCATATATTTATATGTACATATTCTTATTAATTCCTTTACACTTGTGTGTATAAGGTAGTTGTTGTGAAATTGTTAGATTACTTGTTAGAAATTACTGCATGGTCGGAACTAGAAGCACAAGCATTTTGCCACACTCGCATTAACATCTGCTAACCATGTGTATGTGACAAATAACATTTGATTTGATTTATCCATGAGACATGGCAAATATTTTTCTACTTCCCGGTGTAACCTAAAACATTATCCCAGTTCGATATTCTGCTTGTGTATTCATTTACATCTCAGCTAAAAAATATAATGAACAAAAATATACCCGCAGCATGTAACAATTTCAATGATTTTACTGAGTTGCAGTTCAAATAAGGAAATCAGTCAAATTAAATAAATTCATTAGGCCCTTATCTATGGATTTCACATGACTGGGCAGGGGTGCAGCCATGGGTGGGCCTGGAAAGGCATAGGTCCACCCACTTGGGAGCCAGCCCACTTACTGCTGAGGCTTGCCCAGACAATCCGCATGAGTTTTCCCCCACAATAGGGCTTTATTACAGGCAGAAATAGTCCTCAGTTTCATCAGCTGTCAGTGTGGGTGGTTTCAGACGATCCCGCAAGTGAAGAAGCCGGATGTGGAGGTCCTGGGCTGGCGTACTAACACGTGATCTGCGGTTGTGAGGCCGGTTGGACGTACTGGAGGCGACTTATGGTAGAGAAATTAACATGAATTTCTCTGGCAACAGCTCTGGTGGACTTTCATGCAGTCAGCATGCTAATTGCACTCTCCCTCAATTTGAAACATTTGTGGCATTATGTTATGTGACAAAACTGCACATTTTAGAGTGGCCTTTTATTGTCCCCAGCACAAGGTGCACCTGTGTTATGATCATGCTGTTTAATCTACTTCATTATATACCGTACCTGTCAGGTGGATGGATTTCTTTGGGAAAGGATAAAATGCTCTAAAAATATATATACACAATTTCTGGGATCTTTTATTTCAGCTCATGAAACATGGGACCAAAACTTTCGACGTTGCGTTTATAATTTTGTTCAGCATAGAACGTCATGTTTTGTTCACAGAGAAAAAGTCACATGGTTAGCTAGTTGGCTACATAAGGTTCTACCGTTTCACAGTAGCATGTTATCACTAGTTATTACTTCTAAACAAAATACTTTTGGGGGGTTTTCTGGGGTTTATTTGTCATCTTTTCATTTGTGTTGAAAGCAAAAGAAGAATCTCTCTCGTCTTCCCTGCTAGCAAGTTGGCTAAACACTGCAAGCTAGCTAGCTTTTTAGCTTCTCACAACACCGGTTCTCACAGCTGCAGCGACCTAGCCCTGCCATCCTTCTCCACGACAACCTGCAGGCGGATTACTCGGGCTTCCATACAGATGGACGCTTTACCATTAGCGGCGATGGTCAGTGCATAATCTACGTACACCACAACCGGAGAGTGTGTGAGAATCGAGTCAGTTGAAACACACACAGACAGGTGATGCAGAGCAGGGGTAGAATGCTCCAAATTACGACCTGGCTTAACCCAGTTCACTTTCTCTCTTTCTCTCTCTCTCTCCTTCACATTTCAGTATGCCTTACAAAGGTGCTACCGTCATACCACCTGAAAAATAAACAAAGGCATTTCAAACCAAATTGTATTTGTCAAATACAGCGTAAACAACAGGTGTAGGCTAACAGTGAAATGCTTACTTATGGGTTATTTTCCAACAATGTAGAGATAAAAAAATATATATACAGTATATATAGAAATAGTGACACAAGGAATACATTAATTGAGGTAGCAAGGTAATTACAAGGTAATTGATGTAGCTATGTGCGTATAGGTAGGGATAAAGTGACTAGGCAACAGAATAGATAATAGACAGCAGCAGCAGTGTATGTGGTGAGTGTGAAAGTACGTGAGTGTGTGTGTGGCATCAGTATACATGTGTGCACATGTTATGTGTGTATGGATAGCTATTTGGATAGCTATTTAGCATTATTGTTTAGCAGTCTTATGGCTTGAGGGTAGAAGCTGTTCAGGGTCCTGTTGGTTCCAGATTCTCGTGCGGTAGCATAGACAAACAACAAACAGTTAATTATTATTTTTACTATCCCCATTTTTAAGCCTTCAATGAAATGTCACAGTGCAAGAGACCAGCCGAGGCAGGTTGCTCTGCTTTATCTAAGCAGTTGAGTCTGTAATAGAAGAGTGTGTATACAACACCACTTCTAAAACACAGAGACAAAACTAATGCCAAGGCAATTGGCAAAGTTTACCTACATTTTGAAAATGTCACAGACAGATGTGGTTTGTTTTAAATAGCCTGGATGCATATTCACCTGTAAAGACACAATCTCAGGTAATTCTGATCTTATTTATTGAACGCTTGTGAAGACAGGTTGTGGACGGAGACGGTAGGAATCAGTTCGAGTCGAAGGAGAGAGATGTAAAACTGAAAGGGTTTTGGCAGTGTTAAAGCATGCCTTCTTTTTGGGTCAAATCACGATGACGTTATATCAAGAATAGTCCCTTCCTAATCTTTTGTGGGCGGGTTACGTAAACATAAATGGTACCGTAGATCTGTCTTATACACTACTTGGCCAAAGGTATGTGGACATCTGCTTGTCGAACAGCACATTCCAAAATCATGGGCATTAATATGGAGTTGGTCCCCCCCTTTGCTGTTATAACAGCCTCCACTCATGTGGGAAGGCTTTCCCCTAGATGTTGGAAATTTGCTGCAGGGACTTGCTTCCATTCAGCCACAAGAGCTCTTCCAAGTTCTTCCACACTGATCTCTGGAAAACATGTCTGTATGGATCTCACTTTGTGCACAGGAGCATTGTCATGCTGAAATAGGAAAGAGCCTTCCCCAAACTGTTGCTACAAAGTTGGAAGCACATAATTGTCTAGAATGTCATTGTATGCTGTAGCATTAAGATTTCCCTTCACTGGAACTAAGGGGTCTAGCCCGAACCATTAAAAACAGCCCCAGACCCTTATTCCTCCTCCACAAACTTTACAGTTTGCACTATGCATTGGGCAGGTTGCGTTCTCCTGGCATCTGCCAAACCCAGATTCGTCAGTAGGATTGCCAGATGGTGAAGCGTGATTAATCACTCCAAAGAACGCGTTGCCACTGCTTCAGAGTCCAATGGCGGCGAGCTTTACACCACTCCAGGCAACGCTTGGCATTGCACATGGTGATCTTAAGCTTGTGTGTTGTTGCTCGGCCATGGAACCCATTTCATGAAGCTCCCGACTAACTAATGAGGCTCCCGACTAACCTAAATTCACAAGCACCCACCAGAGCTTGTTTTAACAGGGCTGATATGTAAATGTAAAATTTGCATGGCCCTAGGACACATCAGGTGGGCTCTGTATTTTTCGTAGCTGTCTATAGACTACCACAGACTGATGCTGGTACTAAAAATGCACTCAATGAGCTGTATACCTCCATAAGCAAACAGGAAAACGCTCACCCAGAGGCAGCGTTCCTAGTGGCCAGGGATTTTAATGCAGGGAAACTTATACATTTTACCTAATTTCTATCAGCATGTTAATGTGCACCCGTGGGAAACAAATGATAGACCACCTTACTCCACACACAGGGACGAGTACAAAGCTCTCCCTCGCCTTCCATTGGCAAATCTGATCATAATTCTATCCTCCTGATTCCTGCTTATAAGCAATAATTAAAGCAGGAAGCACCAGTGACTCGGTCTATAAAAAATGGTCAGATGAAGCAGATGCTAAACTACAGGACTGTTTTGCTAGCACAGACTGGAATATGTTCCGGGATTCTTCCGATGGCATTGATGAGTACACCACATCAGTCACTGGCTTTATCAATAAGTGCATCGAGGACATCGTCCCCACAGTGACTGTACGTACATACCCCAAACAGAAGCAATGGATTACAGGCAGCATTTGCACTGAGCTAAAAGGTAGAACTGCTGCTTTCAAGGAGCGGAAGCTCCGGAAGCTTACAAGAAATCCCACATGCCCTGTGACAAACCATCAAACAGGCAAAGCTTCAATACAGGACTAAGATTGAATCGTACTACACCGGCTCCGCCGTTCGTTGGATGTGGCAGAGCTTGCAAACTATTGCAGACTACAAAGGGAAGCACAGCCGAGAGCTGCCTAGTGACACGAGCCTACCAGACGAGCTAAACAACATCTATGCTCGCTTTGAGGCAAGTAACATTAAAACATGCATGAGAGCATCAGCTGTTCCGGATGACTGTGTGATCACGCTCTTCGCAGCCGATGTGAGAAAGAGCTTTAAACAGGTCAACATTCCCAAGGCTGCATTCCCAAGAACACTAAGGTAACCTGCCTAAATGACTACCGACCCGTAGCACTCACGTCTGTAGCCAGGAAAGGCTTTGAAAGGCTTGTCATCGCTCACATCAACACCATTATCCCAGAAACCCTAGGCCCACTCCAATTTGCATATCGCACCAACAGATCCACAAATGATGCAATCTCTATTGCTCTCCACACTTTCCTTTCACACCTGGACAAAAGGAACACCTATGTGAGAATGCTGTTCATTGACTACAGCTCAGCGTTCAACACTATAGTGCCCTCAAAGCTCATCAATAAACTTAGGAACCTGGGACTAAACACCTCCCTCTGCAACTGGATCCTGGAATTCCTGACAGGCCGCCCCCAGGTGGTAAGGGTAGGTAACAACACATCCGCCACTCTGATCCTCAGGGGTGTGTCGTCAGTCTCCTCCTGTACTCCCTGTTCACTCATGACTGCACAGCCAGGCACGAGTCCACCATCATTAAGTTGGCTGATGACACAACAGTGGGAGGCCTGATCACCGACAACGATGAGATAGCCTATAGGGAGTAGGTCAGAGACCTGACCGTGTGGTGCAAGGACAACAACCTCTCCCTCAACATGATCAGGACAAGGAGATCATTGTGGACTACAGGAAAAGGAGGACCAAGCATACCCCATTGCATCAGTGCCTGGTATGGCAACTGCTCGGCCTCCGACTGCAAGGCACTACAGAGGGTAGTGCATACGACAAAGTACATCACCGGGGCCAAGCTTCCAGCCACCCAGGTCCTCTATACCAGGCGGTGTCAAAGGAAAGCACAAAAAATCATCAACCGCACGTAAAGCGGTACCGGAGCGCCAAGTCTAGGTCCAAGAGTCTTCTAAACATCTTCTATCCCCAAGCCTTAAGACTCCCAAACAGCTAATTAAATAGCTACCCAGGTTATTTGCATTACCCCCCCCCCCCCCTCACCACGCTACTCTCTGTTATGCATAGTCACTTTATTAACTCACGTCAAAACGTGCAATTTCAAAGTTGCTCCAAATTTCAAATGTCTAAATGAAGTATTAAGGTTTTCAAAAGGGTTCAACACATTACGTTTAGGCATCCATTACTAATGGTTAAATGAAGGGTTAAGGTTTGGGATAGTGTAACACCACATCCTTCTGATCCAGAGTCATGGGATTATGCCCATCCACCAACTCTGTCCTCACCGCCCTAGCAAAACCCAATTCTACTTGACGGTAATAGTTGTCACTGTTGCCCCTAGGAGCCGGTTTTGAAGACATTTTCCGACGTCATCAGGACATGGATAGACATCCAATTTCGAAGTTGCTCTTGAGCTGTCTGCTTGGATCATCTGTGAGACA
>NW_022263324.1:0-58225 GCF_002021735.2 Oncorhynchus kisutch
CTCGTTCAAGACTACTTTTCTAATGAGGTACACCTTGGAAAACTACTACTTGGTATTTTTTTTAAACAAGCCTGAAACCTTTTATAAAGACTGTTGACATTCAGTGGAAGCCATAGGTACTGCAATCTGGGTCCTTTTGGTTTGAAATTCAATAGGCCAACATAGGAATGGCCTGGGAGCTCAACTTTTTCCTTTTTACGGTGGATTTTCCTCGGGTTTTTGCCTGCCATATCAGTTCTGTTATACTCGCAGACATTATTTTAACAGTTTTAGAAACTGTTAGGTGTGTTAGAGTGTTTTCTATCTAATGCTACCAACTAATGCCCTATCCTAGCTTCTGGGCCTAAGTAACAGACAGTTTACTTAGGGCATGTCAGTCATCCTCATCCGAATTTCCGAACACTGCCCCCGGCCCTTAAGAAGTGATAACAATGAGCAAGTTGGCAACCTGCTGAGTTGATACAATGTTGCACTTCACTAGCGATAGCTCAAGTCAAGACAAATAGAAAGGGAGGCAGACAGGCAGAGTATAGATGAATGCAATTGAAAGAACCTGAATTTTCATCAGGAATATTTCTGTTTTTATTTCATTCAGGCCTATGTATTTTACTTGGTGACGGTGGAAGTTATTGGCCAACTGCTGCATTGGACTATAGGCTATCTCTGAGTTCCATGCGCTAATTCCTTTAGACGCCAATGGATCACAGGGTATCAATGTGTCCATACTGTATGTCAAAGGCTGGTGCTCTAACATTATTGAATTTAACATTTAGATTTTTATCATTTGAATTAATATTTTATGATTAACAACGTAATACTATTTTAGAGAAATTAAAAACATTGTTATTGAAATGAACTGTTCCACGAAATTGCGCATATAAAAAAATCATAACTGCACGGAGATGTAGGATAAATTGTAAGCTTCCCCAAACTTGTGTCTCATGAGCTGCCTATGGTCTTTATTATAAACTGGGTGGTTCGAGTCCTAAATGCTGATTGGCTGACAGCCATGGTATATCAGACCGTATACCATGGATATGACAAAACAGTTATTTCTGCTCTAATACATTGAATAACCAGTTTATAATAGCAATAAGGCACCTTGGGGGTTGTTGGTATGTGGCCAATAACCACGGCTAAGAGCTGTATCCAGGCCTCTGCGTTGCGTCGCGCAATGAACAGCCCTTAGCCGTGGTATATTGGCCATATTCCACACCCCCTCTGGCACCCATAAAACAATGTGGGCGGTCCCGTGATAAAAAACAGCCCACCTATAGAAATCAAATGCTTGTCCAACTGACTTGTTCTGGCGACTTCCTGAAGCTGAATGGATTGTTTATGTACGGAATAATACGAAATGCTATGAGACCCCTGTAAAATAGTAACTAATGGATACTGCATGAGATTTGAATGTGTTATTCATATCAATTTCCGAACTTAGCGTGGACACCCGTTTGACATAGCGTGCTGCAGCCCAGAGCTCCTCAGCTCACTTGATCCACCAACCTCAGCCTCCCAGTGACTTGGATTACAGGAACATGCCACCGCACCTGGCGAGATATTCAGCTGCAGGTAAAGGTGATAGAGGTAGGAGTCTGTGACGTAATTACGAAGGACAGTTGTAGGCTAATGGCCTTTGCATGGGAAAAACTAAGAAGTGCTGCTTCTATAAGCTAGTGCATACACTTGTCATTGGATGTCCAGTTGGGCCCTTGGTAGGTTTAGGTTGATTTGAAGATATTGGTACATATGCAGAAACACACATGAAATGTGATGTCATGCAAAAACAGGTAAAAATATATAATCTGCCTAAATATATCATCAAAGGTGTATCATCAAAAGTTGTACACAACAAATAGGCAAAACACCAAATCAATAGATATGCATATCAAATGCCTTAGTGATGGAGAATGTCATTTGCCTAGTTTGAGAGCTATTTGCCCAATGCAATTATGCAGTCGAAAATATCCACAGTGTGATTTCAATTGTTTTCTGATTATTGTCAAATATATTAATTATTATATTTTAAATTATGTAACAACATTCCAACCTTGTATGACTTAATCTAGTACAAACATATGACATGATTCCACTTTTTGTATTCGTTTGCATCACCTTCAATAAGGGACTTAATTTGAAGGTGAATCTCAAATTCCAATGATTTGACTAATCATTATTGTGGCTCATTTCACACAGGTAAATGAACCTATCCGAACTGTCTGTCTGTCGATGGTGATGGGAGAGCTGGCCTCAGTTTCATGCTAAGCATCGCGCTAGCACTTTCTCTCCCTCAACGTTCCGTGCTGCAATTTTGTTATCGGTATTCACACATTTCTCAGTATAGTCGTATAATTCTCGATATCAGAAGGTATAACGGTAATTGTTTTGGAAAGCTGCAAAAAAGTGTCGACTTTTCATGGTCTGATAAACATTTCGAAGTGACAATTCGTGTAAGCAGATAAAATACTTTTTTTTAATAAATTAAGATTAAGTCTCGATGTTTTGCCAAGGTTGCACTGCAGCATCTACTCACAGGTATTATCCTAACTACAGGACAGCACGGGGGATTTGACCTGCTTCGTTTCCGACCTTGGGCCGGTTCACCCCCTCCTTAGACAACCTGGTGGTCCCGGGCTCCCCCTGGAACACCATATCGATACCGAACTTAGGCGTGGACACCCGTTTCAACATAGTGTGCATGCAGCCCAGAGCTCCTCAGCTCACTTGATCCACCAACCTCAGCCTCCAGCGACTTGGATTACAGGCACATGCCACCCACACCGGCGAGATATTCAGCTGCAGGTAAAGGTGATAGAGGTAGGAGTCTGTGACGTAATTACGAAGGATGGTTTTAGGCTAAAGGCCTTTGCATGGGAAAAACTAAGAAGTGCTGCTTCTATAAAGCTAGTGCATACACTGTCATTGGATGTCCAGTTGGGCCCCTTGGTAGGTTTAGGTTGATTTGAAGATATTGGTACATATGCAGAAACACACATGACATGTGATTGTCAGGCAAAAACAGGTAAAAATATATAATCTGCCTAAATATATCATCAAGGTGTATCATCAAAAGTTGTACACAACAAATAGGCAAAACACCAAATCAATAGATATGCATATCAAATGCCTTTAGTGATGAGAATGTCATTTGCCCTAGTTTGAGAGCTATTTGCCCAATGCAATTATGCAGTCGAAAATATCCACAGTGTGATTTCAATTGTTTTCTGATTATTGTCAAATATATTAATTATTATATTTTAAATTATGTAACAACATTCCAACCTTGTATGACTTAATCTAGTACAAACATATGACATGATTCCACTTTTTGTATTCGTTGCATCACCTTCAATAAGGGACTTAATTTGAAGGTGAATCTCAAATTCCAATGATTTGACTAATCATTATTGTGGCTCATTTCACACAGGTAAATGAACCTATCCGAACTGTCTGTCTGTCGATGGTGATGGGAGAGCTGGCCTCAGTTTCATGCTAAGCATCGCGCTAGCACTTTCTACTCCCTCAACGTTCCGTGCTGCATTTTGTTATCGGTATTCACACATTTCGTCAGTATAGTCAGTATAATTCTCGATTATCAGAAGGTATAACGGTTAATTGTTTTTGGAAAGCTGCAAAAAAGTGTCGACTTTTCATGGCTGATAAACATTTCGAAGTGACAATTCGTTGTAGCAGATAAAAATACTTTTTTTTAAATAAAATGATTAGGTCTCGATGTTTGCCAAGGCTGCACTGCAGCATCTACTCACAGGTATTATCCAACTACTGGACAGCACGGGGATTTGACCTGCTTCGTTTCCGACCTGGGCCGGTTCACCCTCCTTAGACAACCTGGTGGTCCCGGGCTCCCCCTGGAACACCATATCGATACCGAACTTAGCGTGCGACACCCGTTCAACATAGTGTGCAGCATCCCAGAGCTCCTCAGCTCACTTGATCCACAAACCTCAGCCTCCCAGTGACTTGGATTACAGGCACATGCCACCGCACCCGGCGAGATATTCAGCTGCAGGTAAAGGTGATAGAGGTAGGAGTCTGTGACGTAATTACGAAGGATGGTTTTAGGCTAAAGGCCTTTGCATGGGAAAAACTAAGAGGTGCTGCTTCTATAAAGCTAGTGCATACACTGTCATTGGATGTCCAGTTGGGCCCTTGGTAGGGTTTAGGTTGATTTGAAGATATTGGTACATATGCAGAAACACACATGAAATGTGATGTCATGCAAAAACAGGTAAAAATATATAATCTGCCTAAATATATCATCAAGGTGTATCATCAAAAGTTGTACACAACAAATAGGCAAAACACCAAATCAATAGATATGCATATCAAATGCCTTTAGTGATGGAGAATGTCATTTGCCTAGTTTGAGAGCTATTTGCCCAATGCAATTATGCAGTCGAAAATATCCACAGTGTGATTTCAATTGTTTTCTGATTATTGTCAAATATATTAATTATTATATTTTAAATTATGTAACAACATTCCAACCTTGTATGACTTAATCTAGTACAAACATATGACATGATTCCACTTTTTGTATTCGTTTGCATCACCTTCAATAAGGGACTTAATTTGAAGGTGAATCTCAAATTCCAATGATTTGACTAATCATTATTGTGGCTCATTTCACACAGGTAAATGAACCTATCCGAACTGTCTGTCTGTCGATGGTGATGGGAGAGCTGGCCTCAGTTTCATGCTAAGCATCGCGCTAGCACTTTCTACTCCCTCAACGTTCCGTGCTGCATTTTGTTATCGGTATTCACACATTTCGTCAGTAGTAGTCAGTATAATTCTCGATTATCAGAAGGTATAACAGTAATTGTTTTTGGAAAGCTGCAAAAAAGTGTCGACTTTTCATGGTCTGATAAACATTTCGAAGTGACAATTCGTGTAGCAGATAAAAATATATATTTTTTAATTAAAAGATTAGGTCTCGATGTTTTGCCAAGGCTGCACTGCAGCATCTACTCACAGGTATTATCCAACTACTGGACAGCACGGGGGATTTGACCTGCTTCGTTTCCGACCTGGGCCGGTTCACCCCTCCTTAGACAACCTGGTGGTCCCGGGCTCCCCCTGGAACACCATATCGATACCGAACTTAGCGTGGACACCCGTTCAACATAGTGTGCTGCAGCCCAGAGCTCCTCAGCTCACTTGATCCACCAACCTCAGCCTCCCAGTGACTTGGATTACAGGCACATGCCACCGCAACCGGCGAGATATTCAGCTGCAGGTAAAGGTGATAGAGGTAGGAGTCTGTGACGTAATTACGAAGGATGGTTTTAGGCTAAAGGCCTTTGCATGGGAAAAACTAAGAGGTGCTGCTTCTATAAAGCTAGTGCATACACTGTCATTGGATGTCCAGTTGGGCCCTTGGTAGGTTTAGGTTGATTTGAAGATATTGGTACATATGCAGAAACACACATGAAATGTGATGTCATGCAAAAACAGGTAAAAATATATAATCTGCCTAAATATATCATCAAAGGTGTATCATCAAAAGTTGTACACAACAAATAGGCAAAACACCAAATCAATAGATATGCATATCAAATGCCTTTAGTGATGGAGAATGTCATTTGCCTAGTTTGAGAGCTATTTGCCCAATGCAATTATGCAGTCGAAAATATCCACAGTGTGATTTCAATTGTTTTCTGATTATTGTCAAATATATTAATTATTATATTTTAAATTATGTAACAACATTCCAACCTTGTATGACTTAATCTAGTACAAACATATGACATGATTCCACTTTTTGTATTCGTTTGCATCACCTTCAATAAGGGACTTAATTTGAAGGTGAATCTCAAATTCCAATGATTTGACTAATCATTATTGTGGCTCATTTCACACAGGTAAATGAACCTATCCGAACTGTCTGTCTGTCGATGGTGATGGGAGAGCTGGCCTCAGTTTCATGCTAAGCATCGCGCTAGCACTTTCTACTCCCTCAACGTTCCGTGCTGCATTTTGTTATCGGTATTCACACATTTCGTCAGTAGTAGTCAGTATAATTCTCGATTATCAGAAGGTATAACGGTAATTGTTTTTGGAAAGCTGCAAAAAAGTGTCGACTTTTCATGGTCTGATAAACATTTCGAAGTGACAATTCGTGTAGCAGATAAAAATACTTTTTTTTAAAATAAAATGATTAGGTCTCGATGTTTTGCCAAGGCTGCACTGCAGCATCTACTCACAGGTATTATCCAACTACTGGACAGCACGGGGGATTTGACCTGCTTCGTTTCCGACCTGGGCCGGTTCACCCCTCCTTAGACAACCTGGTGGTCCCGGGCTCCCCCTGGAACACCATATCGATACCGAACTTAGGGTGGACACCCGTTCAACATAGTGTGCAGCAGCCCAGAGCTCCTCAGCTCACTTGATCCACAAACCTCAGCCTCCCAGTGACTTGGATTACAGGCACATGCCACCACACCCGGCGAGATATTCAGCTGCAGGTAAAGGTGATAGAGGTAGGAGTCTGTGACGTAATTACGAAGGATGGTTTTAGGCTAAAGGCCTTTGCATGGGAAAAACTAAGAGGTGCTGCTTCTATAAAGCTAGTGCATACACTGTCATTGGATGTCCAGTTGGGCCCTTGGTAGGTTTAGGTTGATTTGAAGATATTGGTACATATGCAGAAACACACATGAAATGTGATGTCATGCAAAAACAGGTAAAAATATATAATCTGCCTAAATATATCATCAAAGGTGTATCATCAAAAGTTGTACACAACAAATAGGCAAAACACCAAATCAATAGATATGCATATCAAATGCCTTTAGTGATGGAGAATGTCATTTGCCTAGTTTGAGAGCTATTTGCCCAATGCAATTATGCAGTCGAAAATATCCACAGTGTGATTTCAATTGTTTTCTGATTATTGTCAAATATATTAATTATTATATTTTAAATTATGTAACAACATTCCAACCTTGTATGACTTAATCTAGTACAAACATATGACATGATTCCACTTTTTGTATTCGTTTGCATCACCTTCAATAAGGGACTTAATTTGAAGGTGAATCTCAAATTCCAATGATTTGACTAATCATTATTGTGGCTCATTTCACACAGGTAAATGAACCTATCCGAACTGTCTGTCTGTCGATGGTGATGGGAGAGCTGGCCTCAGTTTCATGCTAAGCATCGCGCTAGCACTTTCTACTCCCTCAACGTTCCGTGCTGCATTTTGTTATCGGTATTCACACATTTCGTCAGTAGTAGTCAGTATAATTCTCGATTATCAGAAGGTATAACGGTAATTGTTTTTGGAAAGCTGCAAAAAAGTGTCGACTTTTCATGGTCTGATAAACATTTCGAAGTGACAATTCGTGTAGCAGATAAAAATACTTTTTTTTAAATAAAATGATTAGGTCTCGATGTTTTGCCAAGGCTGCACTGCAGCATCTACTCACAGGTATTATCCAACTACTGGACAGCACGGGGGATTTGACCTGCTTCGTTTCCGACCTGGGCCGGTTCACCCCTCCTTAGACAACCTGGTGGTCCCGGGCTCCCCCTGGAACACCATATCGATACCGAACTTAGCGTGGACACCCGTTCAACATAGTGTGCAGCAGCCCAGAGCTCCTCAGCTCACTTGATCCACAAACCTCAGCCTCCCAGTGACTTGGATTACAGGCACATGCCACCGCACCCGGCGAGATATTCAGCTGCAGGTAAAGGTGATAGAGGTAGGAGTCTGTGACGTAATTACGAAGGATGGTTTTAGGCTAAAGGCCTTTGCATGGGAAAAACTAAGAGGTGCTGCTTCTATAAAGCTAGTGCATACACTGTCATTGGATGTCCAGTTGGGCCCTTGGTAGGTTTAGGTTGATTTGAAGATATTGGTACATATGCAGAAACACACATGAAATGTGATGTCATGCAAAAACAGGTAAAAATATATAATCTGCCTAAATATATCATCAAAGGTGTATCATCAAAAGTTGTACACAACAAATAGGCAAAACACCAAATCAATAGATATGCATATCAAATGCCTTTAGTGATGGAGAATGTCATTTGCCTAGTTTGAGAGCTATTTGCCCAATGCAATTATGCAGTCGAAAATATCCACAGTGTGATTTCAATTGTTTTCTGATTATTGTCAAATATATTAATTATTATATTTTAAATTATGTAACAACATTCCAACCTTGTATGACTTAATCTAGTACAAACATATGACATGATTCCACTTTTTGTATTCGTTTGCATCACCTTCAATAAGGGACTTAATTTGAAGGTGAATCTCAAATTCCAATGATTTGACTAATCATTATTGTGGCTCATTTCACACAGGTAAATGAACCTATCCGAACTGTCTGTCTGTCGATGGTGATGGGAGAGCTGGCCTCAGTTTCATGCTAAGCATCGCGCTAGCACTTTCTACTCCCTCAAAGTTCCGTGCTGCATTTTGTTATCGGTATTCACACATTTCGTCAGTAGTAGTCAGTATAATTCTCGATTATCAGAAGGTATAACAGTAATTGTTTTTGGAAAGCTGCAAAAAAGTGTCGACTTTTCATGGTCTGATAAACATTTCGAAGTGACAATTCGTGTAGCAGATAAAAATATATTTTTTTTTAATTAAAAGATTAGGTCCCGATGTTTTGCCAAGGCTGCACTGCAGCATCTACTCACAGGTATTATCCAACTACTGGACAGCACGGGGGATTTGACCTGCTTCGTTTCCGACCTGGGCCGGTTCACCCCTCCTTAGACAACCTGGTGGTCCCGGGCTCCCCCTGGAACACCATATCGATACCGAACTTAGCGTGGACACCCGTTCAACATAGTGTGCTGCAGCCCAGAGCTCCTCAGCTCACTTGATCCACCAACCTCAGCCTCCCAGTGACTTGGATTACAGGCACATGCCACCGCACCCGGCGAGATATTCAGCTGCAGGTAAAGGTGATAGAGGTAGGAGTCTGTGACGTAATTACGAAGGATGGTTGTAGGCTAAAGGCCTTTGCATGGGAAAAACTAAGAAGTGCTGCTTCTATAAAGCTAGTGCATACACTGTCATTGGATGTCCAGTTGGGCCCTTGGTAGGTTTAGGTTGATTTGAAGATATTGGTACATATGCAGAAACACACATGAAATGTGATGTCATGCAAAAACAGGTAAAAATATATAATCTGCCTAAATATATCATCAAAGGTGTATCATCAAAAGTTGTACACAACAAATAGGCAAAACACCAAATCAATAGATATGCATATCAAATGCCTTTAGTGATGGAGAATGTCATTTGCCTAGTTTGAGAGCTATTTGCCCAATGCAATTATGCAGTCGAAAATATCCACAGTGTGATTTCAATTGTTTTCAGATTATTGTCAAATATATGAATTATTATATTTTAAATTATGTAACAACATTCCAACCTTGTATGACTTAATCTAGTACAAACATATGACATGATTCCACTTTTTGTATTAGTTTGCATCACCTTCAATAAGGGACTTAATTTGAAGGTGAATCTCAAATTCCAATGATTTGACTAATCATTATTGTGGCTCATTTCACACAGGTAAATGAACCTATCCGAACTGTCTGTCTGTCTGTCTGTCGATGGTGATGGGAGAGGTGTCTGGTAACATGACCGAATACAAACAGTGCAGCTATTCCCTCCGCAAGGCTATCAAACAAGCTAAGCGCCAGTACAGAGACAAAGTAGAATCTCAATTCAACGGCTCAGACACAAGAGGCATGTGGCAGTCAATCTACAGTCAATCACGGACTACAGGAAGAAATCCAGCCCAGTCACGGACCAGGATGTCTTGCTCCCAGGCAGACTAAATAACTTTTTTGCCCGCTTTGAGGACAATACTGTGCCACTGACACGGCCTGCAACGAAAACATGCGGTCTCTCCTTCACTGCAGCCGAGGTGAGTAAGACATTTAAACGTGTTAACCCTCGCAAGGCTGCAGGCCCAGACGGCATCCCCAGCCGGGCCCTCAGAGCATGCGCAGACCAGCTGGCCGGTGTGTTTACGGACATATTCAAGCAATCCCTATACCAGTCTGCTGTTCCCACATGCTTCAAGAGGGCCACCATTGTTCCTGTTCCCAAGAAAGCTAAGGTAACTGAGCTAAACGACTACCGCCCCGTAGCACTCACATCCGTCATCATGAAGTGCTTTGAGAGACTAGTCAAGGACCATATCACCTCCACCCTACCTGACACCCTAGACCCACTCCAATTTGCTTACCGCCCAAATAGGTCCACAGACGATGCAATCTCAACCACACTGCACACTGCCCTAACCCATCTCGACAAGAGGAATACCTATGTGAGAATGCTGTTCATCGACTACAGCTCGGCATTCAACACCATAGTACCCTCCAAGCTCGTCATCAAGCTCGAGACCCTGGGTCTCGACCCCGCCCTGTGCAACTGGGTACTGGACTTCCTGACGGGCCGCCCCCAGGTGGTGAGGGTAGGCAACAACATCTCCACCCCTCTGATCCTCAACACTGGGGCCCCACAAGGGTGCGTTCTGAGCCCTCTCCTGTACTCCCTGTTTACCCACGACTGCGTGGCCACGCACGCCTCCAACTCAATCATCAAGTTTGCGGATGACACAACAGTGGTAGGCTTGATTACCAACAACGACGAGACGGCCTACAGGGAGGAGGTGAGGGCCCTCGGAGTGTGGTGTCAGGAAAATAACCTCACACTCAACGTCAACAAAACTAAGGAGATGATTGTGGACTTCAGGAAACAGCAGAGGGAACACCCCCCTATCCACATCGATGGAACAGTAGTGGAGAGGGTAGCAAGTTTTAAGTTCCTTGGTATACACATCACAGACAAACTGAATTGGTCCACTCACACAGACAGCATCGTGAAGAAGGCGCAGCAGCGCCTCTTCAACCTCAGGAGGCTGAAGAAATTCGGCTTGTCACCAAAAGCACTCACAAACTTCTACAGATGCACAATCGAGAGCATCCTGGCGGGGTGTATCACCGCCTGGTATGGCAACTGCACCGCCCTCAACCGTAAGGCTATCCAGAGGGTAGTGAGGTCTGCACAACGCATCACCGGGGGCAAACTACCTGCCCTCCAGGACACCTACACCACCCGATGCTACAGGAAGGCCATAAAGATCATCAAGGACATCAACCACCCGAGCCACTGCCTGTTCACCCCGCTGTCATCCAGAAGGCGAGGTCAGTACAGGTGCATCAAAGCTGGGACCGAGAGACTGAAAAACAGCTTCTATCTCAAGGCCATCAGACTGTTAAACAGCCACCACTAACATTGAGTGGCTGCTGCCAACACACTGTCAATGACACTGACTCAACTCCAGCCACTTTAATAATGGGAATTGATGGGAAATTATGTAAATATATCACTAGCCACTTTAAACAATGCTACCTTATATAATGTTACTTACCCTACATTATTCATCTAATATGCATATGTATATACTGTACTCTATATCATCGACTGCATCCGTATGTAATACATGTATCACTAGCCACTTTAACTATGCCACTTTGTTTACATACTCATCTCATATGTTATACTGTACTCGATATCATCTACTGTATCTTGCCTATGCTGCTTTGTACCATCACTCATTCATATATCCTTATGTACATATTCCTTATCCCCTTACACTGTGTATAAGACAGTCGTTTTTTTGGAATTGTTAGTTAGATTACTTGTTCGTTATTACTGCATTGTCGGAACTAGAAGCACAAGCATTTCGCTACACTCGCATTAACATCTGCTAACCATGTGTATGTGACAAATAAAATTTGATTTGATTTGATTTGATTTGGCCTCAGTTTCATGCTAAGCATCGCGCTAGCACTTTCTACTCCCTCAACGTTCCGTGCTGCATTTTGTTATTGGTATTCACACATTTCGTCAGTAGTAGTCAGTATAATTCTCGATTATCAGAAGGTATAACGGTAATTGTTTTTGGAAAGCTGCAAAAAAGTGTCGATTTTTCATGGTCTGATAAACATTTCGAAGTGACAATTCGTGTATCAGATAAAAATACGTTTAAAAAAAATTAAAGGATTAGGTCTCGATGTTTTGCCAAGGCTGCACTGCAGCATCTACTCACAGGTATTATCCAACTACTGGACAGCACGGGGGATTTGACCTGCTTCGTTTCCGACCTGGGCCGGTTCACCCCTCCTTAGACAACCTGGTGGTCCCGGGCTCCCCCTGGAACACCATATCGATACCGAACTTAGCGTGGACACCCGTTCAACATAGTGTGCTGCAGCCCAGAGCTCCTCAGCTCACTTGATCTACAAACCTCAGCCTCCCAGTGACTTGGATTACAGGCACATGCCACCGCACCCGGCGAGATATTCAGCTGCAGGTAAAGGTGATAGAGGTAGGAGTCTGTGACGTAATTACGAAGGATGGTTGTAGGCTAAAGGCCTTTGCATGGGAAAAACTAAGAAGTGCTGCTTCTATAAAGCTAGTGCATACACTGTCATTGGATGTCCAGTTGGGCCCTTGGTAGGTTTAGGTTGATTTGAAGATATTGGTACATATGCAGAAACACACATGAAATGTGATGTCATGCAAAAACAGGTAAAAATATATAATCTGCCTAAATATATCATCAAAGGTGTATCATCAAAAGTTGTACACAACAAATAGGCAAAACACCAAATCAATAGATATGCATATCAAATGCCTTTAGTGATGGAGAATGTCATTTGCCTAGTTTGAGAGCTATTTGCCCAATGCAATTATGCAGTCGAAAATATCCACAGTGTGATTTCAATTGTTTTCAGATTATTGTCAAATATATGAATTATTATATTTTAAATTATGTAACAACATTCCAACCTTGTATGACTTAATCTAGTACAAACATATGACATGATTCCACTTTTTGTATTAGTTTGCATCACCTTCAATAAGGGACTTAATTTGAAGGTGAATCTCAAATTCCAATGATTTGACTAATCATTATTGTGGCTCATTTCACACAGGTAAATGAACCTATCCGAACTGTCTGTCTGTCTGTCTGTCGATGGTGATGGGAGAGGTGTCTGGTAACATGACCGAATACAAACAGTGCAGCTATTCCCTCCGCAAGGCTATCAAACAAGCTAAGCGCCAGTACAGAGACAAAGTAGAATCTCAATTCAACGGCTCAGACACAAGAGGCATGTGGCAGTCAATCTACAGTCAATCACGGACTACAGGAAGAAATCCAGCCCAGTCACGGACCAGGATGTCTTGCTCCCAGGCAGACTAAATAACTTTTTTGCCCGCTTTGAGGACAATACTGTGCCACTGACACGGCCTGCAACGAAAACATGCGGTCTCTCCTTCACTGCAGCCGAGGTGAGTAAGACATTTAAACGTGTTAACCCTCGCAAGGCTGCAGGCCCAGACGGCATCCCCAGCCGGGCCCTCAGAGCATGCGCAGACCAGCTGGCCGGTGTGTTTACGGACATATTCAAGCAATCCCTATACCAGTCTGCTGTTCCCACATGCTTCAAGAGGGCCACCATTGTTCCTGTTCCCAAGAAAGCTAAGGTAACTGAGCTAAACGACTACCGCCCCGTAGCACTCACATCCGTCATCATGAAGTGCTTTGAGAGACTAGTCAAGGACCATATCACCTCCACCCTACCTGACACCCTAGACCCACTCCAATTTGCTTACCGCCCAAATAGGTCCACAGACGATGCAATCTCAACCACACTGCACACTGCCCTAACCCATCTCGACAAGAGGAATACCTATGTGAGAATGCTGTTCATCGACTACAGCTCGGCATTCAACACCATAGTACCCTCCAAGCTCGTCATCAAGCTCGAGACCCTGGGTCTCGACCCCGCCCTGTGCAACTGGGTACTGGACTTCCTGACGGGCCGCCCCCAGGTGGTGAGGGTAGGCAACAACATCTCCACCCCTCTGATCCTCAACACTGGGGCCCCACAAGGGTGCGTTCTGAGCCCTCTCCTGTACTCCCTGTTTACCCACGACTGCGTGGCCACGCACGCCTCCAACTCAATCATCAAGTTTGCGGATGACACAACAGTGGTAGGCTTGATTACCAACAACGACGAGACGGCCTACAGGGAGGAGGTGAGGGCCCTCGGAGTGTGGTGTCAGGAAAATAACCTCACACTCAACGTCAACAAAACTAAGGAGATGATTGTGGACTTCAGGAAACAGCAGAGGGAACACCCCCCTATCCACATCGATGGAACAGTAGTGGAGAGGGTAGCAAGTTTTAAGTTCCTTGGTATACACATCACAGACAAACTGAATTGGTCCACTCACACAGACAGCATCGTGAAGAAGGCGCAGCAGCGCCTCTTCAACCTCAGGAGGCTGAAGAAATTCGGCTTGTCACCAAAAGCACTCACAAACTTCTACAGATGCACAATCGAGAGCATCCTGGCGGGGTGTATCACCGCCTGGTATGGCAACTGCACCGCCCTCAACCGTAAGGCTATCCAGAGGGTAGTGAGGTCTGCACAACGCATCACCGGGGGCAAACTACCTGCCCTCCAGGACACCTACACCACCCGATGCTACAGGAAGGCCATAAAGATCATCAAGGACATCAACCACCCGAGCCACTGCCTGTTCACCCCGCTGTCATCCAGAAGGCGAGGTCAGTACAGGTGCATCAAAGCTGGGACCGAGAGACTGAAAAACAGCTTCTATCTCAAGGCCATCAGACTGTTAAACAGCCACCACTAACATTGAGTGGCTGCTGCCAACACACTGTCAATGACACTGACTCAACTCCAGCCACTTTAATAATGGGAATTGATGGGAAATTATGTAAATATATCACTAGCCACTTTAAACAATGCTACCTTATATAATGTTACTTACCCTACATTATTCATCTAATATGCATATGTATATACTGTACTCTATATCATCGACTGCATCCGTATGTAATACATGTATCACTAGCCACTTTAACTATGCCACTTTGTTTACATACTCATCTCATATGTTATACTGTACTCGATATCATCTACTGTATCTTGCCTATGCTGCTTTGTACCATCACTCATTCATATATCCTTATGTACATATTCCTTATCCCCTTACACTGTGTATAAGACAGTCGTTTTTTTGGAATTGTTAGTTAGATTACTTGTTCGTTATTACTGCATTGTCGGAACTAGAAGCACAAGCATTTCGCTACACTCGCATTAACATCTGCTAACCATGTGTATGTGACAAATAAAATTTGATTTGATTTGATTTGATTTGGCCTCAGTTTCATGCTAAGCATCGCGCTAGCACTTTCTACTCCCTCAACGTTCCGTGCTGCATTTTGTTATTGGTATTCACACATTTCGTCAGTAGTAGTCAGTATAATTCTCGATTATCAGAAGGTATAACGGTAATTGTTTTTGGAAAGCTGCAAAAAAGTGTCGACTTTTCATGGTCTGATAAACATTTCGAAGTGACAATTCGTGTATCAGATAAAAATACGTTTAAAAAAAATTAAAGGATTAGGTCTCGATGTTTTGCCAAGGCTGCACTGCAGCATCTACTCACAGGTATTATCCAACTACTGGACAGCACGGGGGATTTGACCTGCTTCGTTTCCGACCTGGGCCGGTTCACCCCTCCTTAGACAACCTGGTGGTCCCGGGCTCCCCCTGGAACACCATATCGATACCGAACTTAGCGTGGACACCCGTTCAACATAGTGTGCTGCAGCCCAGAGCTCCTCAGCTCACTTGATCCACCAACCTCAGCCTCCCAGTGACTTGGATTACAGGCACATGCCACCACACCCAGCGAAATATTCAGCTGCAGGTAAAGGTGATAGAGGTAGGAGTCTGTGACGTAATTACGGAGGATGGTTTTAGGCTAAAGGCCTTTGCATGGGAAAAACTAAGAGGTGCTGCTTCTATAAAGCTAGTGCATACACTGTCATTGGATGTCCAGTTGGGCCCTTGGTAGGTTTAGGTTGATTTGAAGATATTGGTACATATGCAGAAACACACATGAAATGTGATGTCATGCAAAAACAGGTAAAAATATATAATCTGCCTAAATATATCATCAAAGGTGTATCATCAAAAGTTGTACACAACAAATAGGCAAAACACCAAATCAATAGATATGCATATCAAATGCCTTTAGTGATGGAGAATGTCATTTGCCTAGTTTGAGAGCTATTTGCCCAATGCAATTATGCAGTCGAAAATATCCACAGTGTGATTTCAATTGTTTTCTGATTATTGTCAAATATATGAATTATTATATTTTAAATTATGTAACAACATTCCAACCTTGTATGACTTAATCTAGTACAAACATATGACATGATTCCACTTTTTGTATTCGTTTGCATCACCTTCAATAAGGGACTTAATTTGAAGGTGAATCTCAAATTCCAATGATTTGACTAATCAT
Organism: Oncorhynchus kisutch; assembly: GCF_002021735.2. Taxonomy (NCBI): domain Eukaryota; kingdom Metazoa; phylum Chordata; class Actinopteri; order Salmoniformes; family Salmonidae; genus Oncorhynchus; species Oncorhynchus kisutch. The sequence goes on from NW_022263324.1 coordinate 16,436, forward strand.
TATTGTGGCTCATTTCACACAGGTAAATGAACCTATCCGAACTGTCTGTCTGTCTGTCTGTCTGTCTGTCGATGGTGATGGGAGAGGTGTCTGGTAACATGACCGAATACAAACAGTGCAGCTATTCCCTCCGCAAGGCTATCAAACAAGCTAAGCGCCAGTACAGAGACAAAGTAGAATCTCAATTCAACGGCTCAGACACAAGAGGCATGTGGCAGTCAATCTACAGTCAATCACGGACTACAGGAAGAAATCCAGCCCAGTCACGGACCAGGATGTCTTGCTCCCAGGCAGACTAAATAACTTTTTTGCCCGCTTTGAGGACAATACTGTGCCACTGACACGGCCTGCAACGAAAACATGCGGTCTCTCCTTCACTGCAGCCGAGGTGAGTAAGACATTTAAACGTGTTAACCCTCGCAAGGCTGCAGGCCCAGACGGCATCCCCAGCCGGGCCCTCAGAGCATGCGCAGACCAGCTGGCCGGTGTGTTTACGGACATATTCAAGCAATCCCTATACCAGTCTGCTGTTCCCACATGCTTCAAGAGGGCCACCATTGTTCCTGTTCCCAAGAAAGCTAAGGTAACTGAGCTAAACGACTACCGCCCCGTAGCACTCACATCCGTCATCATGAAGTGCTTTGAGAGACTAGTCAAGGACCATATCACCTCCACCCTACCTGACACCCTAGACCCACTCCAATTTGCTTACCGCCCAAATAGGTCCACAGACGATGCAATCTCAACCACACTGCACACTGCCCTAACCCATCTCGACAAGAGGAATACCTATGTGAGAATGCTGTTCATCGACTACAGCTCGGCATTCAACACCATAGTACCCTCCAAGCTCGTCATCAAGCTCGAGACCCTGGGTCTCGACCCCGCCCTGTGCAACTGGGTACTGGACTTCCTGACGGGCCGCCCCCAGGTGGTGAGGGTAGGCAACAACATCTCCACCCCTCTGATCCTCAACACTGGGGCCCCACAAGGGTGCGTTCTGAGCCCTCTCCTGTACTCCCTGTTTACCCACGACTGCGTGGCCACGCACGCCTCCAACTCAATCATCAAGTTTGCGGATGACACAACAGTGGTAGGCTTGATTACCAACAACGACGAGACGGCCTACAGGGAGGAGGTGAGGGCCCTCGGAGTGTGGTGTCAGGAAAATAACCTCACACTCAACGTCAACAAAACTAAGGAGATGATTGTGGACTTCAGGAAACAGCAGAGGGAACACCCCCCTATCCACATCGATGGAACAGTAGTGGAGAGGGTAGCAAGTTTTAAGTTCCTTGGTATACACATCACAGACAAACTGAATTGGTCCACTCACACAGACAGCATCGTGAAGAAGGCGCAGCAGCGCCTCTTCAACCTCAGGAGGCTGAAGAAATTCGGCTTGTCACCAAAAGCACTCACAAACTTCTACAGATGCACAATCGAGAGCATCCTGGCGGGGTGTATCACCGCCTGGTATGGCAACTGCACCGCCCTCAACCGTAAGGCTATCCAGAGGGTAGTGAGGTCTGCACAACGCATCACCGGGGGCAAACTACCTGCCCTCCAGGACACCTACACCACCCGATGCTACAGGAAGGCCATAAAGATCATCAAGGACATCAACCACCCGAGCCACTGCCTGTTCACCCCGCTGTCATCCAGAAGGCGAGGTCAGTACAGGTGCATCAAAGCTGGGACCGAGAGACTGAAAAACAGCTTCTATCTCAAGGCCATCAGACTGTTAAACAGCCACCACTAACATTGAGTGGCTGCTGCCAACACACTGTCAATGACACTGACTCAACTCCAGCCACTTTAATAATGGGAATTGATGGGAAATTATGTAAATATATCACTAGCCACTTTAAACAATGCTACCTTATATAATGTTACTTACCCTACATTATTCATCTAATATGCATATGTATATACTGTACTCTATATCATCGACTGCATCCTTATGTAATACATGTATCACTAGCCACTTTAACTATGCCACTTTGTTTACATACTCATCTCATATGTTATACTGTACTCGATATCATCTACTGTATCTTGCCTATGCTGCTTTGTACCATCACTCATTCATATATCCTTATGTACATATTCCTTATCCCCTTACACTGTGTATAAGACAGTAGTTTTTTTGGAATTGTTAGTTCGATTACTTGTTCGTTATTACTGCATTGTCGGAACTAGAAGCACAAGCATTTCGCTACACTCGCATTAACATCTGCTAACCATGTGTATGTGACAAATAAAATTTGATTTGATTTGATTTGATTTGACCTCAGTTTCATGCTAAGCATCGCGCTAGCACTTTCTACTCCCTCAACGTTCCGTGCTGCATTTTGTTATCGGTATTCACACATTTCGTCAGTAGTAGTCAGTATAATTCTCGATTATCAGAAGGTATAACGGTAATTGTTTTTGGAAAGCTGCAAAAAAGTGTCGACTTTTCATGGTCTGATAAACATTTCGAAGTGACAATTCGTGTATCAGATAAAAATACGTTTAAAAAAAATTAAAGGATTAGGTCTCGATGTTTTGCCAAGGCTGCACTGCAGCATCTACTCACAGGTATTATCCAACTACTGGACAGCACGGGGGATTTGACCTGCTTCGTTTCCGACCTGGGCCGGTTCACCCCTCCTTAGACAACCTGGTGGTCCCGGGCTCCCCCTGGAACACCATATCGATACCGAACTTAGCGTGGACACCCGTTCAACATAGTGTGCTGCAGCCCAGAGCTCCTCAGCTCACTTGATCCACCAACCTCAGCCTCCCAGTGACTTGGATTACAGGCACATGCCACCGCACCCAGCGAAATATTCAGCTGCAGGTAAAGGTGATAGAGGTAGGAGTCTGTGACGTAATTACGGAGGATGGTTTTAGGCTAAAGGCCTTTGCATGGGAAAAACTAAGAGGTGCTGCTTCTATAAAGCTAGTGCATACACTGTCATTGGATGTCCAGTTGGGCCCTTGGTAGGTTTAGGTTGATTTGAAGATATTGGTACATATGCAGAAACACACATGAAATGTGATGTCATGCAAAAACAGGTAAAAATATATAATCTGCCTAAATATATCATCAAAGGTGTATCATCAAAAGTTGTACACAACAAATAGGCAAAACACCAAATCAATAGATATGCATATCAAATGCCTTTAGTGATGGAGAATGTCATTTGCCTAGTTTGAGAGCTATTTGCCCAATGCAATTATGCAGTCGAAAATATCCACAGTGTGATTTCAATTGTTTTCTGATTATTGTCAAATATATGAATTATTATATTTTAAATTATGTAACAACATTCCAACCTTGTATGACTTAATCTAGTACAAACATATGACATGATTCCACTTTTTGTATTCGTTTGCATCACCTTCAATAAGGGACTTAATTTGAAGGTGAATCTCAAATTCCAATGATTTGACTAATCATTATTGTGGCTCATTTCACACAGGTAAATGAACCTATCCGAACTGTCTGTCTGTCTGTCTGTCTGTCTGTCGATGGTGATGGGAGAGGTGTCTGGTAACATGACCGAATACAAACAGTGCAGCTATTCCCTCCGCAAGGCTATCAAACAAGCTAAGCGCCAGTACAGAGACAAAGTAGAATCTCAATTCAACGGCTCAGACACAAGAGGCATGTGGCAGTCAATCTACAGTCAATCACGGACTACAGGAAGAAATCCAGCCCAGTCACGGACCAGGATGTCTTGCTCCCAGGCAGACTAAATAACTTTTTTGCCCGCTTTGAGGACAATACTGTGCCACTGACACGGCCTGCAACGAAAACATGCGGTCTCTCCTTCACTGCAGCCGAGGTGAGTAAGACATTTAAACGTGTTAACCCTCGCAAGGCTGCAGGCCCAGACGGCATCCCCAGCCGGGCCCTCAGAGCATGCGCAGACCAGCTGGCCGGTGTGTTTACGGACATATTCAAGCAATCCCTATACCAGTCTGCTGTTCCCACATGCTTCAAGAGGGCCACCATTGTTCCTGTTCCCAAGAAAGCTAAGGTAACTGAGCTAAACGACTACCGCCCCGTAGCACTCACATCCGTCATCATGAAGTGCTTTGAGAGACTAGTCAAGGACCATATCACCTCCACCCTACCTGACACCCTAGACCCACTCCAATTTGCTTACCGCCCAAATAGGTCCACAGACGATGCAATCTCAACCACACTGCACACTGCCCTAACCCATCTCGACAAGAGGAATACCTATGTGAGAATGCTGTTCATCGACTACAGCTCGGCATTCAACACCATAGTACCCTCCAAGCTCGTCATCAAGCTCGAGACCCTGGGTCTCGACCCCGCCCTGTGCAACTGGGTACTGGACTTCCTGACGGGCCGCCCCCAGGTGGTGAGGGTAGGCAACAACATCTCCACCCCTCTGATCCTCAACACTGGGGCCCCACAAGGGTGCGTTCTGAGCCCTCTCCTGTACTCCCTGTTTACCCACGACTGCGTGGCCACGCACGCCTCCAACTCAATCATCAAGTTTGCGGATGACACAACAGTGGTAGGCTTGATTACCAACAACGACGAGACGGCCTACAGGGAGGAGGTGAGGGCCCTCGGAGTGTGGTGTCAGGAAAATAACCTCACACTCAACGTCAACAAAACTAAGGAGATGATTGTGGACTTCAGGAAACAGCAGAGGGAACACCCCCCTATCCACATCGATGGAACAGTAGTGGAGAGGGTAGCAAGTTTTAAGTTCCTTGGTATACACATCACAGACAAACTGAATTGGTCCACTCACACAGACAGCATCGTGAAGAAGGCGCAGCAGCGCCTCTTCAACCTCAGGAGGCTGAAGAAATTCGGCTTGTCACCAAAAGCACTCACAAACTTCTACAGATGCACAATCGAGAGCATCCTGGCGGGGTGTATCACCGCCTGGTATGGCAACTGCACCGCCCTCAACCGTAAGGCTATCCAGAGGGTAGTGAGGTCTGCACAACGCATCACCGGGGGCAAACTACCTGCCCTCCAGGACACCTACACCACCCGATGCTACAGGAAGGCCATAAAGATCATCAAGGACATCAACCACCCGAGCCACTGCCTGTTCACCCCGCTGTCATCCAGAAGGCGAGGTCAGTACAGGTGCATCAAAGCTGGGACCGAGAGACTGAAAAACAGCTTCTATCTCAAGGCCATCAGACTGTTAAACAGCCACCACTAACATTGAGTGGCTGCTGCCAACACACTGTCAATGACACTGACTCAACTCCAGCCACTTTAATAATGGGAATTGATGGGAAATTATGTAAATATATCACTAGCCACTTTAAACAATGCTACCTTATATAATGTTACTTACCCTACATTATTCATCTAATATGCATATGTATATACTGTACTCTATATCATCGACTGCATCCGTATGTAATACATGTATCACTAGCCACTTTAACTATGCCACTTTGTTTACATACTCATCTCATATGTTATACTGTACTCGATATCATCTACTGTATCTTGCCTATGCTGCTTTGTACCATCACTCATTCATATATCCTTATGTACATATTCCTTATCCCCTTACACTGTGTATAAGACAGTCGTTTTTTTGGAATTGTTAGTTAGATTACTTGTTCGTTATTACTGCATTGTCGGAACTAGAAGCACAAGCATTTCGCTACACTCGCATTAACATCTGCTAACCATGTGTATGTGACAAATAAAATTTGATTTGATTTGATTTGATTTGGCCTCAGTTTCATGCTAAGCATCGCGCTAGCACTTTCTACTCCCTCAACGTTCCGTGCTGCATTTTGTTATTGGTATTCACACATTTCGTCAGTAGTAGTCAGTATAATTCTCGATTATCAGAAGGTATAACGGTAATTGTTTTTGGAAAGCTGCAAAAAAGTGTCGACTTTTCATGGTCTGATAAACATTTCGAAGTGACAATTCGTGTATCAGATAAAAATACGTTTAAAAAAAATTAAAGGATTAGGTCTCGATGTTTTGCCAAGGCTGCACTGCAGCATCTACTCACAGGTATTATCCAACTACTGGACAGCACGGGGGATTTGACCTGCTTCGTTTCCGACCTGGGCCGGTTCACCCCTCCTTAGACAACCTGGTGGTCCCGGGCTCCCCCTGGAACACCATATCGATACCGAACTTAGCGTGGACACCCGTTCAACATAGTGTGCTGCAGCCCAGAGCTCCTCAGCTCACTTGATCCACCAACCTCAGCCTCCCAGTGACTTGGATTACAGGCACATGCCACCGCACCCAGCGAAATATTCAGCTGCAGGTAAAGGTGATAGAGGTAGGAGTCTGTGACGTAATTACGGAGGATGGTTTTAGGCTAAAGGCCTTTGCATGGGAAAAACTAAGAGGTGCTGCTTCTATAAAGCTAGTGCATACACTGTCATTGGATGTCCAGTTGGGCCCTTGGTAGGTTTAGGTTGATTTGAAGATATTGGTACATATGCAGAAACACACATGAAATGTGATGTCATGCAAAAACAGGTAAAAATATATAATCTGCCTAAATATATCATCAAAGGTGTATCATCAAAAGTTGTACACAACAAATAGGCAAAACACCAAATCAATAGATATGCATATCAAATGCCTTTAGTGATGGAGAATGTCATTTGCCTAGTTTGAGAGCTATTTGCCCAATGCAATTATGCAGTCGAAAATATCCACAGTGTGATTTCAATTGTTTTCTGATTATTGTCAAATATATGAATTATTATATTTTAAATTATGTAACAACATTCCAACCTTGTATGACTTAATCTAGTACAAACATATGACATGATTCCACTTTTTGTATTCGTTTGCATCACCTTCAATAAGGGACTTAATTTGAAGGTGAATCTCAAATTCCAATGATTTGACTAATCATTATTGTGGCTCATTTCACACAGGTAAATGAACCTATCCGAACTGTCTGTCTGTCTGTCTGTCTGTCTGTCTGTCGATGGTGATGGGAGAGGTGTCTGGTAACATGACCGAATACAAACAGTGCAGCTATTCCCTCCGCAAGGCTATCAAACAAGCTAAGCGCCAGTACAGAGACAAAGTAGAATCTCAATTCAACGGCTCAGACACAAGAGGCATGTGGCAGTCAATCTACAGTCAATCACGGACTACAGGAAGAAATCCAGCCCAGTCACGGACCAGGATGTCTTGCTCCCAGGCAGACTAAATAACTTTTTTGCCCGCTTTGAGGACAATACTGTGCCACTGACACGGCCTGCAACGAAAACATGCGGTCTCTCCTTCACTGCAGCCGAGGTGAGTAAGACATTTAAACGTGTTAACCCTCGCAAGGCTGCAGGCCCAGACGGCATCCCCAGCCGGGCCCTCAGAGCATGCGCAGACCAGCTGGCCGGTGTGTTTACGGACATATTCAAGCAATCCCTATACCAGTCTGCTGTTCCCACATGCTTCAAGAGGGCCACCATTGTTCCTGTTCCCAAGAAAGCTAAGGTAACTGAGCTAAACGACTACCGCCCCGTAGCACTCACATCCGTCATCATGAAGTGCTTTGAGAGACTAGTCAAGGACCATATCACCTCCACCCTACCTGACACCCTAGACCCACTCCAATTTGCTTACCGCCCAAATAGGTCCACAGACGATGCAATCTCAACCACACTGCACACTGCCCTAACCCATCTCGACAAGAGGAATACCTATGTGAGAATGCTGTTCATCGACTACAGCTCGGCATTCAACACCATAGTACCCTCCAAGCTCGTCATCAAGCTCGAGACCCTGGGTCTCGACCCCGCCCTGTGCAACTGGGTACTGGACTTCCTGACGGGCCGCCCCCAGGTGGTGAGGGTAGGCAACAACATCTCCACCCCTCTGATCCTCAACACTGGGGCCCCACAAGGGTGCGTTCTGAGCCCTCTCCTGTACTCCCTGTTTACCCACGACTGCGTGGCCACGCACGCCTCCAACTCAATCATCAAGTTTGCGGATGACACAACAGTGGTAGGCTTGATTACCAACAACGACGAGACGGCCTACAGGGAGGAGGTGAGGGCCCTCGGAGTGTGGTGTCAGGAAAATAACCTCACACTCAACGTCAACAAAACTAAGGAGATGATTGTGGACTTCAGGAAACAGCAGAGGGAACACCCCCCTATCCACATCGATGGAACAGTAGTGGAGAGGGTAGCAAGTTTTAAGTTCCTTGGTATACACATCACAGACAAACTGAATTGGTCCACTCACACAGACAGCATCGTGAAGAAGGCGCAGCAGCGCCTCTTCAACCTCAGGAGGCTGAAGAAATTCGGCTTGTCACCAAAAGCACTCACAAACTTCTACAGATGCACAATCGAGAGCATCCTGGCGGGGTGTATCACCGCCTGGTATGGCAACTGCACCGCCCTCAACCATAAGGCTATCCAGAGGGTAGTGAGGTCTGCACAACGCATCACCGGGGGCAAACTACCTGCCCTCCAGGACACCTACACCACCCGATGCTACAGGAAGGCCATAAAGATCATCAAGGACATCAACCACCCGAGCCACTGCCTGTTCACCCCGCTGTCATCCAGAAGGCGAGGTCAGTACAGGTGCATCAAAGCTGGGACCGAGAGACTGAAAAACAGCTTCTATCTCAAGGCCATCAGACTGTTAAACAGTCACCACTAACATTGAGTGGCTGCTGCCAACACACTGTCAATGACACTGACTCAACTCCAGCCACTTTAATAATGGGAATTGATGGGAAATTATGTAAATATATCACTAGCCACTTTAAACAATGCTACCTTATATAATGTTACTTACCCTACATTATTCATCTAATATGCATATGTATATACTGTACTCTATATCATCGACTGCATCCTTATGTAATACATGTATCACTAGCCACTTTAACTATGCCACTTTGTTTACATACTCATCTCATATGTTATACTGTACTCGATATCATCTACTGTATCTTGCCTATGCTGCTTTGTACCATCACTCATTCATATATCCTTATGTACATATTCCTTATCCCCTTACACTGTGTATAAGACAGTAGTTTTTTTGGAATTGTTAGTTCGATTACTTGTTCGTTATTACTGCATTGTCGGAACTAGAAGCACAAGCATTTCGCTACACTCGCATTAACATCTGCTAACCATGTGTATGTGACAAATAAAATTTGATTTGATTTGATTTGATTTGACCTCAGTTTCATGCTAAGCATCGCGCTAGCACTTTCTACTCCCTCAACGTTCCGTGCTGCATTTTGTTATCGGTATTCACACATTTCGTCAGTAGTAGTCAGTATAATTCTCGATTATCAGAAGGTATAACGGTAATTGTTTTTGGAAAGCTGCAAAAAAGTGTCGACTTTTCATGGTCTGATAAACATTTCGAAGTGACAATTCGTGTATCAGATAAAAATACGTTTAAAAAAAATTAAAGGATTAGGTCTCGATGTTTTGCCAAGGCTGCACTGCAGCATCTACTCACAGGTATTATCCAACTACTGGACAGCACGGGGGATTTGACCTGCTTCGTTTCCGACCTGGGCCGGTTCACCCCTCCTTAGACAACCTGGTGGTCCCGGGCTCCCCCTGGAACACCATATCGATACCGAACTTAGCGTGGACACCCGTTCAACATAGTGTGCTGCAGCCCAGAGCTCCTCAGCTCACTTGATCCACCAACCTCAGCCTCCCAGTGACTTGGATTACAGGCACATGCCACCGCACCCAGCGAAATATTCAGCTGCAGGTAAAGGTGATAGAGGTAGGAGTCTGTGACGTAATTACGGAGGATGGTTTTAGGCTAAAGGCCTTTGCATGGGAAAAACTAAGAGGTGCTGCTTCTATAAAGCTAGTGCATACACTGTCATTGGATGTCCAGTTGGGCCCTTGGTAGGTTTAGGTTGATTTGAAGATATTGGTACATATGCAGAAACACACATGAAATGTGATGTCATGCAAAAACAGGTAAAAATATATAATCTGCCTAAATATATCATCAAAGGTGTATCATCAAAAGTTGTACACAACAAATAGGCAAAACACCAAATCAATAGATATGCATATCAAATGCCTTTAGTGATGGAGAATGTCATTTGCCTAGTTTGAGAGCTATTTGCCCAATGCAATTATGCAGTCGAAAATATCCACAGTGTGATTTCAATTGTTTTCTGATTATTGTCAAATATATGAATTATTATATTTTAAATTATGTAACAACATTCCAACCTTGTATGACTTAATCTAGTACAAACATATGACATGATTCCACTTTTTGTATTCGTTTGCATCACCTTCAATAAGGGACTTAATTTGAAGGTGAATCTCAAATTCCAATGATTTGACTAATCATTATTGTGGCTCATTTCACACAGGTAAATGAACCTATCCGAACTGTCTGTCTGTCTGTCTGTCTGTCTGTCTGTCTGTCTGTCGATGGTGATGGGAGAGGTGTCTGGTAACATGACCGAATACAAACAGTGCAGCTATTCCCTCCGCAAGGCTATCAAACAAGCTAAGCGCCAGTACAGAGACAAAGTAGAATCTCAATTCAACGGCTCAGACACAAGAGGCATGTGGCAGTCAATCTACAGTCAATCACGGACTACAGGAAGAAATCCAGCCCAGTCACGGACCAGGATGTCTTGCTCCCAGGCAGACTAAATAACTTTTTTGCCCGCTTTGAGGACAATACTGTGCCACTGACACGGCCTGCAACCGAAAACATGCGGTCTCTCCTTCACTGCAGCCGAGGTGAGTAAGACATTTAAACGTGTTAACCCTCGCAAGGCTGCAGGCCCAGACGGCATCCCCAGCCGGGCCCTCAGAGCATGCGCAGACCAGCTGGCCGGTGTGTTTACGGACATATTCAAGCAATCCCTATACCAGTCTGCTGTTCCCACATGCTTCAAGAGGGCCACCATTGTTCCTGTTCCCAAGAAAGCTAAGGTAACTGAGCTAAACGACTACCGCCCCGTAGCACTCACATCCGTCATCATGAAGTGCTTTGAGAGACTAGTCAAGGACCATATCACCTCCACCCTACCTGACACCCTAGACCCACTCCAATTTGCTTACCGCCCAAATAGGTCCACAGACGATGCAATCTCAACCACACTGCACACTGCCCTAACCCATCTCGACAAGAGGAATACCTATGTGAGAATGCTGTTCATCGACTACAGCTCGGCATTCAACACCATAGTACCCTCCAAGCTCGTCATCAAGCTCGAGACCCTGGGTCTCGACCCCGCCCTGTGCAACTGGGTACTGGACTTCCTGACGGGCCGCCCCCAGGTGGTGAGGGTAGGCAACAACATCTCCACCCCTCTGATCCTCAACACTGGGGCCCCACAAGGGTGCGTTCTGAGCCCTCTCCTGTACTCCCTGTTTACCCACGACTGCGTGGCCACGCACGCCTCCAACTCAATCATCAAGTTTGCGGATGACACAACAGTGGTAGGCTTGATTACCAACAACGACGAGACGGCCTACAGGGAGGAGGTGAGGGCCCTCGGAGTGTGGTGTCAGGAAAATAACCTCACACTCAACGTCAACAAAACTAAGGAGATGATTGTGGACTTCAGGAAACAGCAGAGGGAACACCCCCCTATCCACATCGATGGAACAGTAGTGGAGAGGGTAGCAAGTTTTAAGTTCCTTGGTATACACATCACAGACAAACTGAATTGGTCCACTCACACAGACAGCATCGTGAAGAAGGCGCAGCAGCGCCTCTTCAACCTCAGGAGGCTGAAGAAATTCGGCTTGTCACCAAAAGCACTCACAAACTTCTACAGATGCACAATCGAGAGCATCCTGGCGGGGTGTATCACCGCCTGGTATGGCAACTGCACCGCCCTCAACCGTAAGGCTATCCAGAGGGTAGTGAGGTCTGCACAACGCATCACCGGGGGCAAACTACCTGCCCTCCAGGACACCTACACCACCCGATGCTACAGGAAGGCCATAAAGATCATCAAGGACATCAACCAACCGAGCCACTGCCTGTTCACCCCGCTGTCATCCAGAAGGCGAGGTCAGTACAGGTGCATCAAAGCTGGGACCGAGAGACTGAAAAACAGCTTCTATCTCAAGGCCATCAGACTGTTAAACAGCCACCACTAACATTGAGTGGCTGCTGCCAACACACTGTCAATGACACTGACTCAACTCCAGCCACTTTAATAATGGGAATTGATGGGAAATTATGTAAATATATCACTAGCCACTTTAAACAATGCTACCTTATATAATGTTACTTACCCTACATTATTCATCTAATATGCATATGTATATACTGTACTCTATATCATCGACTGCATCCTTATGTAATACATGTATCACTAGCCACTTTAACTATGCCACTTTGTTTCAATACTCATCTCATATGTTATACTGTACTCGATATCATCTACTGTATCTTGCCTATGCTGCTTTGTACCATCACTCATTCATATATCCTTATGTACATATTCCTTATCCCCTTACACTGTGTATAAGACAGTAGTTTTTTTGGAATTGTTAGTTCGATTACTTGTTCGTTATTACTGCATTGTCGGAACTAGAAGCACAAGCATTTCGCTACACTCGCATTAACATCTGCTAACCATGTGTATGTGACAAATAAAATTTGATTTGATTTGATTTGACCTCAGTTTCATGCTAAGCATCGCGCTAGCACTTTCTACTCCCTCAACGTTCCGTGCTGCATTTTGTTATCGGTATTCACACATTTCGTCAGTAGTAGTCAGTATAATTCTCGATTATCAGAAGGTATAACGGTAATTGTTTTTGGAAAGCTGCAAAAAAGTGTCGACTTTTCATGGTCTGATAAACATTTCGAAGTGACAATTCGTGTATCAGATAAAAATACTTTTTTTTTAAAATTAAAGATTAGGTCTCGATGTTTTGCCAAGGCTGCACTGCAGCATCTACTCACAGGTATTATCCAACTACTGGACAGCACGGGGGATTTGACCTGCTTCGTTTCCGACCTGGGCCGGTTCACCCCTCCTTAGACAACCTGGTGGTCCCGGGCTCCCCCTGGAACACCATATCGATACCGAACTTAGCGTGGACACCCGTTCAACATAGTGTGCTGCAGCCCAGAGCTCCTCAGCTCACTTGATCCACCAACCTCAGCCTCCCAGTGACTTGGATTACAGGCACATGCCACCGCACCCAGCGTAATATTCAGCTGCAGGTAAAGGTGATAGAGGTAGGAGTCTGTGACGTAATTACGAAGGATGGTTTTAGGCTAAAGGCCTTTGCATGGGAAAAACTAAGAGGTGCTGCTTCTATAAAGCTAGTGCATACACTGTCATTGGATGTCCAGTTGGGCCCTTGGTAGGTTTAGGTTGATTTGAAGATATTGGTACATATGCAGAAACACACATGAAATGTGATGTCATGCAAAAACAGGTAAAAATATATAATCTGCCTAAATATATCATCAAAGGTGTATCATCAAAAGTTGTACACAACAAATAGGCAAAACACCAAATCAATAGATATGCATATCAAATGCCTTTAGTGATGGAGAATGTAATTTGCCTAGTTTGAGAGCTATTTGCCCAATGCAATTATGCAGTCGAAAATATCCACAGTGTGATTTCAATTGTTTTCTGATTATTGTCAAATATATTAATTATTATATTTTAAATTATGTAACAACATTCCAACCTTGTATGACTTAATCTAGTACAAACATATGACATGATTCCACTTTTTGTATTCGTTTGCATCACCTTCAATAAGGGACTTAATTTGAAGGTGAATCTCAAATTCCAATGATTTGACTAATCATTATTGTGGCTCATTTCACACAGGTAAATGAACCTATCCGAACTGTCTGTCTGTCGATGGTGATGGGAGAGCTGGCCTCAGTTTCATGCTAAGCATCGCGCTAGCACTTTCTACTCCCTCAACGTTCCGTGCTGCATTTTGTTATCGGTATTCACACATTTCGTCAGTAGTAGTCAGTATAATTCTCGATTATCAGAAGGTATAACGGTAATTGTTTTTGGAAAGCTGCAAAAAAGTGTCGACTTTTCATGGTCTGATAAACATTTCGAAGTGACAATTTGTGTAGCAGATAAAAATACGTTTACATTTTTTTTGCTTCTACTCACAGGTATTATCCAACTACTGGAAAGCACAGGGGATTTGACCTGCTTCGTTTCCGACCTGGGCCGGTTCACCCCTCCTTAGACAACCTGGTGGTCCCGGGCTCCCCCTGGAACACCATATCGATCTTAGCGTGGACACACGTTCAACATAGTGTGCTGCAGCCCAGAGCTCCTCAGCTCATTTGATCCACCAACCTCAGCCTCCCAGTGACTTGGATTACAGGCACATGCCACCGCACCCGGCAAGATATTCAGCAGCAGGTAAAGGTGATAGGGGTAGGAGTCTGTGACGTAATTAGGAAAGATTGTTGTAGGCTAAGGGCCTTTGCATGGGAAAAACTAAGAAGTGCTGCTTCTATAAAGCTAGTGCATACACTGTCATTGGATGTCCAGTTGGGCCCTTGGTAGGTTTAGGTTGATTTGAAGATATTGGTACATATGCAGAAACACACATGAAATGTGATGTCATGCAAAAACAGGTAAAAATATATAATCTGCCTAAATATATCATCAAAGGTGTATCATCAAAAGTTGTACACAACAAATAGGCAAAACACAAAATCAATAGATATGCATATCAAATGCCTTTAGTGATGGAGAATGTAATTTGCCTAGTTTGAGAGCTATTTGCCCAATGCAATTATGCAGTCTAAAATATCCACAGTGTGATTTCAATTGTTATCTGATTATTGTCAAATATATTAATGATTATATTTTAAATTATGTAACAACATTCCAACCTTGTATGACTTAATCTAGTACAAACATATGACATGATTCCACTTTTTGTATTCGTTTGCATCACCTTCAATAAGGGACTTAATTTGAAGGTGAATCTCAAATTCCAATGATTTGACTAATCATTATTGTGGCTCATTTCACACAGGTAAATGAACCTATCCGAACTGTCTGTCTGTCGATGGTGATGGGAGAGCTGGCCTCAGTTTCATGCTAAGCATCGCGCTAGCACTTTCTACTCCCTCAACGTTCCGTGCTGCATTTTGTTATCGGTATTCACACATTTCGTCAGTAGTAGTCAGTATAATTCTCGATTATCAGAAGGTATAACGGTAATTGTTTTTGGAAAGCTGCAAAAAAGTGTAGACTTTTCATGGTCTGGTAAACATTTCGAAGTGACAATTCGTGTAGCAGATAAAAATACTTTTTTTTTTAAATTAAAAGATTAGGTCTCGATGTTTTGCCAAGGCTGCACTGCAGCATCTACTCACAGGTATTATCCAAATACTGGACAGCACGGGGGATTTGACCTGCTTCGTTTCCGACCTGGGCCGGTTCACCCCTCCTTAGACAACCTGGTGGTCCCGGGCTCCCCCTGGAACACCATATCGATACCGAACTTGGCGTGGACACCCGTTCAACATAGTGTGCTGCAGCCCAGAGCTCCTCAGCTCACTTGATCCACCAACCTCAGCCTCCCAGTGACTTGGATTACAGGCACATGCCACTGCACCCGGTGAGATATTCAGCTGCAGGTAAAGGTGATAGAGGTAGGAGTCTGTGACGTAATTACGAAGGATGGTTGTAGGCTAAAGGCCTTTGCATGGGAAAAACTAAGAAGTGCTGCTTCTATAAAGCTAGTGCATACACTGTCATTGGATGTCCAGTTGGGCCCTTGGTAGGTTTAGGTTGATTTGAAGATATTGGTACATATGCAGAAACACACATGAAATGTGATGTCATGCAAAAACAGGTAAAAATATATAATCTGCCTAAATATATCATCAAAGGTGTATCATCAAAAGTTGTACACAACAAATAGGCAAAACACCAAATCAATAGATATGCATATCAAATGCCTTTAGTGATGGAGAATGTAATTTGCCTAGTTTGAGAGCTATTTGCCCAATGCAATTATGCAGTCGAAAATATCCACAGTGTGATTTCAATTGTTTTCTGATTATTGTCAAATATATTAATGATTATATTTTAAATTATGTAACAACATTCCAACCTTGTATGACTTAATCTAGTACAAACATATGACATGATTCCACTTTTTGTATTCGTTTGCATCACCTTCAATAAGGGACTTAATTTGAAGGTGAATCTCAAATTCCAATGATTTGACTAATCATTATTGTGTCTCATTTCACACAGGTAAATTAACCTATCCGAACTGTCTGTCTGTCGATGGTGATGGGAGAGCTGGCCTCAGTTTCATGCTAATCATCGCGCTAGCACTTTCTACTCCCTCAACGTTCCGTGCTGCATTTTGTTATCGGTATTCACACATTTCGTCAGTAGTAGTCAGTATAATTCTCGATTATCAGAAGGTATAACGGTAATTGTTTTTGGAAAGCTGCAAAAAAGTGTCGACTTTTCATGGTCTGATAAACATTTCGAAGTGACAATTCATGTAGCAGATAAAAATACGTTTTTAAAAAAAATTAAAAGATTAGGTCTCGATGTTTTGCCAAGGCTGCACTGCAGCATCTACTCACAGGTATTATCCAACTACTGGACAGCACGGGGGATTTGACCTGCTTCGTTTCCGACCTGGGCCGGTTCACCCCTCCTTAGACAACCGGGTGGTCCCGGGCTCCCCCTGGAACACCATATCGATACCGAACTTAGCGTGGATACCCGTTCAACAAAGTGTGCTGTAGCTCAGAGCTCCTCAGCTCACTTGATCCACCAACCTCAGCCTCCCAGTGACTTGGATTACAGGCACATGCCACCGAACCCGGCGAGATATTCAGCTGCAGGTAAAGGTGATAGAGGTAGGAGTCTGTGACGTAATTATGAAGGATGGTTGTAGGCTAAAGGCCTTTGCATGGGAAAAACTAAGAAGTGCTGCTTCTATAAAGCTAGTGCATACACTGTCATTGGATGTCCAGTTGGGCCTTTGGTAGGTTTAGGTTGATTTGAAGATATTGGTACATATGCAGAAACACACATGAAATGTGATGTCATACAAAAACAGGTAAAAATATATAATCTGCCTAAATATATCATCAAAGGTGTATCATCAAAAGTTGTACACAACAAATAGGCAAAACACCAAATCAATAGATATGCATATCAAATGCCTTTAGTGATGGAGAATGTAATTTGCCTAGTTTGAGAGCTATTTGCCCAATGCAATTATGCAGTCTAAAATATCCACAGTGTGATTTCAATTGTTTTCTGATTATTGTCAAATATATTAATGATTATATTTTAAATTATGTAACAACATTCCAACCTTGTATGACTTAATCTAGTACAAACATATGACATGATTCCACTTTTTGTATTCGTTTGCATCACCTTCAATAAGGGACTTCATTTGAAGGTGAATCTCAAATTCCAATGATTTGACTAATCATTATTGTGGCTCATTTCACACAGGTAAATGAACCTATCCGAACTGTCTGTCTGTCGATGGTGATGGGAGAGCTGGCCTCAGTTTCATGCTAAGCATCGCGCTAGCACTTTCTACTCCCTCAACGTTCCGTGCTGCATTTTGTTATCGGTATTCACACATTTCGTCAGTAGTAGTCAGTATAATTCTCGATTATCAGAAGGTATAACGGTAATTGTTTTTGGAAAGCTGCAAAAAAGTGTCGACTTTTCATGGTCTGATAAACATTTCGAAGTGACAATTCGTGTAGCAGATAAAAATACGCTTTAAAAAATTTAAAAGATTAGGTCTCGATGTTTTGTCAAGGCTGCACTGCAGCATCTACTCACAGGTATTATCCAACTACTGGACAGCACGGGGGATTTGACCTGCTTCGTTTCCGACCTGGGCCGGTTCACCCCTCCTTAGACAACCTGGTGGTCCCGGGCTCCCCCTGGAACACCATATCGATACCGAACTTAGCGTGGACACCCGTTCAACATAGTGTGCTGCAGCCCAGAGCTCCTCAGCTCACTTGATCCACCAACCTCAGCCTCCCAGTGACTTGGATTACAGGCACATGCCACCGCACCCGGCGAGATATTCAGCTGCAGGTAAAGGTGATAGAGGTAGGAGTCTGTGACGTAATTACGAAGGATGGTTGTAGGCTAAAGGCCTTTGCATGGGAAAAACTAAGAAGTGCTGCTTCTATAAAGCTAGTGCATACACTGTCATTGGATGTCCAGTTGGGCCCTTGGTAGGTTTAGGTTGATTTGAAGATATTGGTACATATGCAGAAACACACATGAAATGTGATGTCATGCAAAAACAGGTAAAAATATATAATCTGCCTAAATATATCATCAAAGGTGTATCATCAAAAGTTGTACACAACAAATAGGCAAAACACCAAATCAATAGATATGCATATCAAATGCCTTTAGTGATGGAGAATGTAATTTGCCTAGTTTGAGAGCTATTTGCCCAATGCAATTATGCAGTCTAAAATATCCACAGTGTGATTTCAATTGTTTTCTGATTATTGTCAAATATATTAATGATTATATTTTAAATTATGTAACAACATTCCAACCTTGTATGACTTAATCTAGTACAAACATATGACATGATTCCACTTTTTGTATTCGTTTGCATCACCTTCAATAAGGGACTTAATTTGAAGGTGAATCTCAAATTCCAATGATTTGACTAATCATTATTGTGGCTCATTTCACACAGGTAAATGAACCTATCCGAACTGTCTGTCTGTCGATGGTGATGGGAGAGCTGGCCTCAGTTTCATGCTAAGCATCGCGCTAGCACTTTCTACTCCCTCAACGTTCCGTGCTGCATTTTGTTATCGGTATTCACACATTTCGTCAGTAGTAGTCAGTATAATTCTCGATTATCAGAAGGTATAACGGTAATTGTTTTTGGAAAGCTGCAAAAAAGTGTCGACTTTTCATGGTCTGATAAACATTTCGAAGTGACAATTCGTGTAGCAGATAAAAATACGCTTTAAAAAAATTAAAGATTAGGTCTCGATGTTTTGTCAAGGCTGCACTGCAGCATCTACTCACAGGTATTATCCAACTACTGGACAGCACGGGGGATTTGACCTGCTTCGTTTCCGACCTGGGCCGGTTCACCCCTCCTTAGACAACCTGGTGGTCCCGGGCTCCCCCTGGAACACCATATCGATACCGAACTTAGCGTGGACACCCGTTCAACATAGTGTGCTGCAGCCCAGAGCTCCTCAGCTCACTTGATCCACCAACCTCAGCCTCCCAGTGACTTGGATTACAGGCACATGCCACCGCACCCGGCAAGATATTCAGCTGCAGGTAAAGGTGATAGAGGTAGGAGTCTGTGACGTAATTACGAAGGATGGTTGTAGGCTAAAGGCCTTTGCATGGGAAAAACTAAGAAGTGCTGCTTCTATAAAGCTAGTGCATACACTGTCATTGGATGTCCAGTTGGGCCTTTGGTAGGTTTAGGTTGATTTGAAGATATTGGTACATATGCAGAAACACACATGAAATGTGATGTCATGCAAAAACAGGTAAAAATATATAATCTGCCTAAATATATCATCAAAGGTGTATCATCAAAAGTTGTACACAACAAATAGGCAAAACACCAAATCAATAGATATGCATATCAAATGCCTTTAGTGATGGAGAATGTAATTTGCCTAGTTTGAGAGCTATTTGCCCAATGCAATTATGCAGTCTAAAATATCCACAGTGTGATTTCAATTGTTTTCTGATTATTGTCAAATATATTAATGATTATATTTTAAATTATGTAACAACATTCCAACCTTGTATGACTTAATCTAGTACAAACATATGACATGATTCCACTTTTTGTATTCGTTTGCATCACCTTCAATAAGGGACTTAATTTGAAGGTGAATCTCAAATTCCAATGATTTGACTAATCATTATTGTGGCTCATTTCACACAGGTAAATGAACCTATCCGAACTGTCTGTCTGTCGATGGTGATGGGAGAGCTGGCCTCAGTTTCATGCTAAGCATCGCGCTAGCACTTTCTACTCCCTCAACGTTCCGTGCTGCATTTTGTTATCGGTATTCCCACATTTCGTCAGTAGTAGTCAGTATAATTCTCGATTATCAGAAGGTATAACGGTAATTGTTTTTGGAAAGCTGCAAAAAAGTGTCGACTTTTCATGGTCTGATAAACATTTCGAAGTGACAATTCGTGTAGCAGATAAAAATACGTTTTTAAAAAATTAAAAGATTAGGTCTCGATGTTTTGCCAAGGCTGCACTGCAGCATCTACTCACAGGTATTATCCAACTACTGGACAGCACGGGGGATTTGACCTGCTTCGTTTCCGACCTGGGCCGGTTCACCCCTCCTTAGACAACCTGGTGGTCCCGGGCTCCCCCTGGAACACCATATCGATACCGAACTTAGCGTGGACACCCGTTCAACATAGTGTGCTGCAGCCCAGAGCTCCTCAGCTCACTTGATCCACCAACCTCAGCCTCCCAGTGACTTGGATTACAGGCACATGCCACCGCACCCGGCGAGATATTCAGCTGCAGGTAAAGGTGATAGAGGTAGGAGTCTGTGACGTAATTACGAAGGATGGTTGTAGGCTAAAGGCCTTTGCATGGGAAAAACTAAGAAGTGCTGCTTCTATAAAGCTAGTGCATACACTGTCATTGGATGTCCAGTTGGGCCTTTGGTAGGTTTAGGTTGATTTGAAGATATTGGTACATATGCAGAAACACACATGAAATGTGATGTCATGCAAAACAGGTAAAAATATATAATCTGCCTAAATATATCATCAAAGGTGTATCATCAAAAGTTGTACACAACAAATAGGCAAAACACCAAATCAATAGATATGCATATCAAATGCCTTTAGTGATGGAGAATGTAATTTGCCTAGTTTGAGAGCTATTTGCCCAATGCAATTATGCAGTCTAAAATATCCACAGTGTGATTTCAATTGTTTTCTGATTATTGTCAAATATATTAATATTATATTTTAAATTATGTAACAACATTCCAACCTTGTATGACTTAATCTAGTACAAACATATGACATGATTCCACTTTTTGTATTCGTTTGCATCACCTTCAATAAGGGACTTAATTTGAAGGTGAATCTCAAATTCCAATGATTTGACTAATCATTATTGTGGCTCATTTCACACAGGTAAATGAACCTATCCGAACTGTCTGTCTGTCGATGGTGATGGGAGAGCTGGCCTCAGTTTCATGCTAAGCATCGCGCTAGCACTTTCTACTCCCTCAACGTTCCGTGCTGCATTTTGTTATCGGTATTCCCACATTTCGTCAGTAGTAGTCAGTATAATTCTCGATTATCAGAAGGTATAACGGTAATTGTTTTTGGAAAGCTGCAAAAAGGGTCGACTTTTCATGGTCTGATAAACATTTCGAAGTGACAATTCGTGTAGCAGATAAAAATACGTTTTAAAAAATTAAAAGATTAGGTCTCGATGTTTTGCCAAGGCTGCACTGCAGCATCTACTCACAGGTATTATCCAACTACTGGACAGCACGGGGGATTTGACCTGCTTCGTTTCCGACCTGGGCCGGTTCACCCCTCCTTAGACAACCTGGTGGTCCCGGGCTCCCCCTGGAACACCATATCGATACCGAACTTAGCGTGGACACCCGTTCAACATAGTGTGCTGCAGCCCAGAGCTCCTCAGCTCACTTGATCCACCAACCTCAGCCTCCCAGTGACTTGGATTACAGGCACATGCCACCGCACCCGGCGAGATATTCAGCTGCAGGTAAAGGTGATAGAGGTAGGAGTCTGTGACGTAATTACGAAGGATGGTTGTAGGCTAAAGGCCTTTGCATGGGAAAAACTAAGAAGTGCTGCTTCTATAAAGCTAGTGCATACACTGTCATTGGATGTCCAGTTGGGCCTTTGGTAGGTTTAGGTTGATTTGAAGATATTGGTACATATGCAGAAACACACATGAAATGTGATGTCATGCAAAAACAGGTAAAAATATATAATCTGCCTAACATATATCATCAAAGGTGTATCATCAAAAGTTGTACACAACAAATAGGCAAAACACCAAATCAATAGATATGCATATCAAATGCCTTTAGTGATGGACGAATGTTAATTTGCCTAGGTTGAGAGCTATTTGCCCAATGCAATTATGCAGTCTAAAATATCCACAGTGTGATTTCAATTGTTTTCTGATTATTGTCAAAATATATTAATGATATATTTTAAATTATGTAACAACATTCCAACCTTGTATGACTTAATCTAGTACAAACATATGACATGATTCCACTTTTTGTATTCGTTTGCATTCACCTTCAATAAGGGACTTAATTTGAAGGTGAATATCAAATTCCAATGATTTGGCTAATCATTATTGTGGCTCATTTCCACACAGGTAATATGAACCTATCCGGAACTGTCTGTCTGTCGATGGTGATGGTAGAGCTGGCCTCAGTTTCATTGCTAAGCATCGCGACTAGGCCCTTACTACTCCCTCAACGTTCCGTTGCTGCATTTTGTTATCGGTATTCACACATTTCGTCAGTAGTAGTCAGTATAATTCTCGATTATCAGAAGGTATAACGGTAATTGTTTTTGGAAAGCTGCAAAAAAGTGTCGACTTTTCATGGTCTGATAAACATTTCGAAGTGACAATTCGTGTAGCAGATAAAAATACGCTTTAAAAAAATTAAAAGATTAGGTCTCGATGTTTTGTCAAGGCTGCACTGCAGCATCTACTCACAGGTATTATCCAACTACTGGACAGCACGGGGGATTTGACCTGCTTCGTTTCCGACCTGGGCCGGTTCACCCCTCCTTAGACAACCTGGTGGTCCGGGCTCCCCCTGGAACACCATATCGATACCGAACTTAGCATGGACACCCGTTCAAAATAGTGTGCTGCAGCCCAGAGCTCCTCAGCTCACTTGATCCACCAACTCAGCCTCCCAGTGACTTGGATTACCAGGCACATGCCACCGCACCCGGCGAGATATTCAGCTGCAGGTAAAGGTGATAGAGGTAGGAGTCTGTGACGTAATTACGAAGGATGGTTGTAGGCTAAAGGCCTTTGCATGGGAAAACTAAGAAGTGCTGCTTCTATAAAGCTAGTGCATACACCTGTCATTGGATGTCCAGTTGGGCCCTTGGTAGGTTTAGGTTGATTTGAAGATATTGGTACATATGCAGAAACACACCTGAAATGTGATGTCATGCAAAAACAGGTAAAAAATATAATCTGCCTAAATATATCATCAAAGGTGTATAATCAAAAGTTTGTACACAACAAATAGGCAAAACACCAAATCAATAGATATGCATATCAAATGCCTTTAGTGATGGAGAATGTAATTTGCCTAGTTTGAGAGCTATTTGCCCAATGCAATTATGCAGTCTAAAATATCCACAG
Source organism: Oncorhynchus kisutch (assembly GCF_002021735.2). NCBI lineage: Eukaryota > Metazoa > Chordata > Actinopteri > Salmoniformes > Salmonidae > Oncorhynchus > Oncorhynchus kisutch. Next base: position 39,851 of record NW_022263324.1, read on the forward strand.
TGTGATTTCAATTGTTTTCTGATTATTGTCAAATATATTATTATATTTTAAATTATGTAACAACATTCCAACCTTGTATGACTTAATCTAGTACAAACATATGACATGATGACATTTTGACTTTTCATGGTCTTAACTTTCAAAGGTGAATTCGTGTAAGAAAAATACTTTTGTTTTAATGAAAGATTATCCGATGTTTTGCCAACAAGGCTGCACTGCAGCATCTACTCACAGGTATTATCCAACTGGACAGCACGGGGGATTTGACCTGCTTCGTTTCCGACCTGGGCCGGTTCACCCCTCCTTAGACAACCTGGTGGTCCCGGGCTCCCCCTGGAACACCATATCGATACCGAACTTAGCGTGGACACCCGTTCCACATAGTGTGCTGCAGCCCAGAGCTCCTCAGCTCACTTGATCCACCAACCTCAGCCTCCCAGTGACTTGGATTACAGGCACATGCCACCGCACCCGGCGAGATATTCAGCTGCAGGTAAAGGTGATAGAGGTAGGAGTCTGTGACGTAATTACGAAGGATGGTTGTAGGCTAAAGGCCTTTGCATGGGAAAAACTAAGAAGTGCTGCTTCTATAAAGCTAGTGCATACACTGTCATTGGATGTCCAGTTGGGCCCTGGTTGGTTTAGGTTGATTTGAAGATATTGGTACATATGCAGAAACACACATGAAATGTGATGTCATGCAAAAACAGGTAAAAATATATAATCTGCCTAAATATATCATCAAAGGTGTATAATCAAAAGTTGTACACAACAAATAGGCAAAACACCAAATCAATAGATATGCATATCAAATGCCTTTAGTGATGGAGAATGTCATTTGCCTAGTTTGAGAGCTATTTGCCCAATGCAATTATGCAGTCTAAAATATCCACAGTGTGATTTCAATTGTTTTCTGATTATTGTCAAATATATTATTATATTTTAAATTATGTAACAACATTCCAACCTTGTATGACTTAATCTAGTACAAACATATGACATGATTCCACTTTTTGTATTCGTTTGCATCACCTTCAATAAGGGACTTAATTTGAAGGTGAATCTCAAATTCCAATGATTTGACTAATCATTATTGTGGCTCATTTCACACAGGTATATGAACCTATCCGAACTGTCTGTCTGTCGATGGTGATGGTAGAGCTGGCCTCAGTTTCATGCTAAGCATCGCGCTAGCACTTTCTACTCCCTCAACGTTCCGTGCTGCATTTTGTTATCGGTATTCACACATTTCGTCAGTAGTAGTCAGTATAATTCTCGATTATCAGAAGGTATAACGGTAATTGTTTTTGGAAAGCTGCAAAAAAGTGTCGACTTTTCATGGTCTGATAAACATTTCGAAGTGACAATTCGTGTAGCAGATAAAAATACGTTTTAAAAAATGGAAAGATTAGGTCTCGATGTTTCGCCAAGGCTGCACTGCAGCATCTACTCACAGGTATTATCCAACTACTGGACAGCACGGGGGATTTGACCTGCTTCGTTTCCGACCTGGGCCGGTTCACCCCTCCTTAGACAACCTGGTGGTCCCGGGCTCCCCCTGGAACACCATATCGATACCGAACTTAGCGTGGACACCCGTTCAACATAGTGTGCTGCAGCCCAGAGCTCCTCAGCTCACTTGATCCACCAACCTCAGCCTCCCAGTGACTTGGATTACAGGCACATGCCACCGCACCCGGCGAGATATTCAGCTGCAGGTAAAGGTGATAGAGGTAGGAGTCTGTGACGTAATTACGAAGGATGGTTGTAGGCTAAAGGCCTTTGCATGGGAAAAACTAAGAAGTGCTGCTTCTATAAAGCTAGTGCATACACTGTCATTGGATGTCCAGTTGGGCCCTTGGTAGGTTTAGGTTGATTTGAAGATATTGGTACATATGCAGAAACACACATGAAATGTGATGTCATGCAAAAACAGGTAAAAATATATAATCTGCCTAAATATATCATCAAAGGTGTATAATCAAAAGTTGTACACAACAAATAGGCAAAACACCAAATCAATAGATATGCATATCAAATGCCTTTAGTGATGGAGAATGTCATTTGCCTAGTTTGAGAGCTATTTGCCCAATGCAATTATGCAGTCTAAAATATCCACAGTGTGATTTCAATTGTTTTCTGATTATTGTCAAATATATTATTATATTTTAAATTATGTAACAACATTCCAACCTTGTATAACTTAATCTAGTACAAACATATGACATGATTCCACTTTTTGTATTCGTTTGCATCACCTTCAATAAGGGACTTCATTTGAAGGTGAATCTCAAATTCCAATGATTTGGCTAATCATTATTGTGGCTCATTTCACACAGGTATATGAACCTATCCGAACTGTCTGTCTGTCGATGGTGATGGTAGAGCTGGCCTCAGTTTCATGCTAAGCATCGCGCTAGCACTTACTACTCCCTCAACGGTCCGTGCTGCAGTTTGTTATCGTATTCACACATTTCGTCAGTAGTAGTCAGTATAATTCTCGATTATCAGAAGGTATAGACGGTAATTGTTTTTGAAAGCTGCAAAAAGTGTCGAATTTTCATGGTCTGATAAACATTTCGAGTGACAATTCGTGTAGCAGATAAAAATACGTTTTTAAAAAATGAAAGATAAAGTCTCGATGTTTCGCCAAGGCTGCACTGCAGCATCTACTCACAGGTATTATCCCCACTACTGGACAGCACGGGGGATTTGACCTGATTCGTTTCCGACCTGGCCCGGTTCACCCCCTCCTTAGACAACCTGGTGGTCCCGGATCCCCCAGGAACACCAATATCGATACCAACTTAGCGTGGCAACCCGTGTCCACATAGTGTGCTGCAGCCCAGAGCTCCTCAGCTCACTTGATCCACCACCAACCTCAGCCTCCCAGTGACTTGGATTACAGGCACATGCCATCCGCACCCGGCGAGATATTCAGCTGCAGGTAAAGGTGATAGAGGTAGGAGTCTGTGACGTAATTACGAAGGATGGTTGTAGGCTAAAGGCCTTTGCATGGAAAAAACTAAGAAGTGCTGCTTCTATAAAGCTAGTGCATACACTGTCATTGGATGTCCAGTTGGGCCCTTGGTAGGTTTAGGTTGATTTGAAGATATTGGTACTATGCAGAAACACACATGAAATGTGATGTCATGCAAAACAGGTAAAAAATATTAGTAATCTGCCTAAATATATCATCAAAGGTGTATAATCAAAAAGTTGTACACAACAAATAGGCAAAACCCAAACAATAGATATGGCATATCAAATGCCTTTAGTGATGGAGAATGTCATTTGCCTAGTTTGAGAGCTATTTGCCCAATTGCAATTATGCAGTCTAAAATATCCACAGTGTGATTTCAATTTTTTCTGATTATTTTCAAATATATTATTATATTTTAAATTATGTAACAACATTCCAACCTTGTATACACTAATCTAGTACAAACATATGACATGATTCCACTTTTTGTATTCGTTTGCATCACCTTCAATAAGGGATTCATTTGAAGGTGAATCTCAAATTCCAATGATTTGGCTAATCATTATTGTGGCTCATTTCACACAGGTATAATGAACCTATCCGAACTGTCTGTCTGCGATGGTGATGGTAGAGCTGGCCTCAGTTTCATGCTAAGCATCGCGCTAGCACTTACTACTCCCTCAACGGTCCGTGCTGCATTTGTTATCGGTATTCACACATTTCGTCAGTAGTAGTCAGTATAATTCTCGATTATCAGAAGGTATAACGGTAATTGTTTTTGGAAAGCTGCAAAAAGTGTCGACTTTTCATGGTCTGATAAACATTTCGAAGTGACAATTCGTGTAGCAGATAAAAATACGTTTTTAAAAATGGAAAGATTAGGTCTCGATGTTTCGCCAAGGCTGCACTGCAGCATCTACTCACAGGTATTATCCCACTACTGGACAGCACTGGGGATTTGACCTGCTTCGTTTCCGACCTGGCCGGTTCACCCCTCCTTAGACAACCTGGTGGTCCCGGGCTCCCCCAGGAACACCATATCGATACCGAACTTAGCGTGGACACCCGTTCCACATAGTGTGCTGCAGCCCAGAGCTCCTCAGCTCACTTGATCCACCAACCTCAGCCTCCCAGTGACTTGGATTACAGGCACATGCCACCGACACCCGGCGAGATATTCCTGCTGCAGGTAAAGGTGATAGAGGTAGGAGTCTGTGACGTAATTACGAAGGATGGTTGTAGGCTAAAGGCCTTTGCATGGGAAAAACTAAGAAGTGCTGCTTCTATAAAGCTAGTGCATACACTGTCATTGGATGTCCAGTTGGGCCCTTGGTAGGTTTAGGTTGATTTGAAGATATTGGTACATATGCAGAAACACACATGAAATGTGATGTCATGCAAAAACAGGTAAAATATATAATCTGCCTAAATATATCATCAAAGGTGTATAATCAAAAGTTGTACACAACAAATAGGCAAACACCAAATCAATAGATATGCATATCAAATGCCTTTAGTGATGGAGAATGTCATTTGCCTAGTTTGAGAGCTATTTGCCCAATGCAATTATGCAGTCTAAAATATCCACAGTGTGATTTCAATTGTTTTCTGATTATTTTCAAATATATTATTATATTTTAAATTATGTAACAACATTCCAACCTTGTATAACTTAATCTAGTTACAAACATATGACATGATTCCACTTTTTGTATTCGTTTGCATCACCTTCAATAAGGGACTTCATTTGAAGGTGAATCTCAAATTCCAATGATTTGGCTAATCATTATTGTGGCTCATTTCACACAGGTATATGAACCTATCCGAACTGTCTGTCTGTCGATGGTGATGGTAGAGCTGGCCTCAGTTTCATGCTAAGCATCGCGCTAGCACTTACTACTCCCTCAACGGTCCGTGCTGCATTTTGTTATCGGTATTCACACATTTCGTCAGTAGTAGTCAGTATAATTCTCGATTATCAGAAGGTATAACGGTAATTGTTTTTGGAAAGCTGCAAAATGTGTCGACTTTTCATGGTCTGATAAACATTTCGAAGTGACAATTCGTGTAGCAGATAAAAATACGTTTTTAAAAAATGGAAAGATTAGGTCTCGATGTTTCGCCAAGGCTGCACTGCAGCATCTACTCACAGGTATTATCCCACTACTGGACAGCACGGGGGATTTGACCTGCTTCGTTTCCGACCTGGGCCGGTCACCCCTCCTTAGACAACCTGGTGGTCCCGGGCTCCCCCAGGAACACCATATCGATACCGAACTTAGCGTGGACACCCGTTCCACATAGTGTGCTGCAGCCCAGAGCTCCTCAGCTCACTTGATCCACCAACCTCAGCCTCCCAGTGACTTGGATTACAGGCACATGCCACCGCACCCGGCGAGATATTCCTGCTGCAGGTAAAGGTGATAGAGGTAGGAGTCTGTGACGTAATTACGAAGGATGGTTGTAGGCTAAAGGCCTTTGCATGGGAAAAACTAAGAAGTGCTGCTTCTATAAAGCTAGTGCATACACTGTCATTGGATGTCCAGTTGGGCCCTTGGTAGGTTTAGGTTGATTTGAAGATATTGGTACATATGCAGAAACACACATGAAATGTGATGTCATGCAAAAACAGGTAAAAATATATAATCTGCCTAAATATATCATCAAAGGTGTATAATCAAAAGTTGTACACAACAAATAGGCAAAACACCAAACAATAGATATGCATATCAAATGCCTTTAGTGATGGAGAATGTCATTTGCCTAGTTTGAGAGCTATTTGCCCAATGCAATTATGCAGTCTAAAATATCCACAGTGTGATTTCAATGTTTTCTGATTATTTTCAAATATATTATTATATTTTAAATTATGTAACAACATTCCAACCTTGTATAACTTAATCTAGTACAAACATATGACATGATTCCACTTTTTGTATTCGTTTGCATCACCTTCAATAAGGGACTTCATTTGAAGGTGAATCTCAAATTCCAATGATTTGGCTAATCATTATTGTGGCTCATTTCACACAGGTATATGAACCTATCCGAACTGTCTGTCTGTCGATGGTGATGGTAGAGCTGGCCTCAGTTTCATGCTAAGCATCGCGCTAGCACTTACTACTCCCTCAACGGTCCGTGCTGCATTTTGTTATCGGTATTCACACATTTCGTCAGTAGTAGTCAGTATAATTCTCGATTATCAGAAGGTATAACGGTAATTGTTTTTGGAAAGCTGCAAAATGTGTCGACTTTTCATGGTCTGATAAACATTTCGAAGAGACAATTCGTGTAGCAGATAAAAATACGTTTTTAAAAAAATGGAAAGATTAGGTCTCGATGTTTCGCCAAGGCTGCACTGCAGCATCTACTCACAGGTATTATCCCACTACTGGACAGCACGGGGGATTTGACCTGCTTCGTTTCCGACCTGGGCCGGTTCACCCCTCCTTAGACAACCTGGTGGTCCAGGGCTCCCCGAGGAACACCATATCGATACCGAACTTAGCGTGGATACCCGTTCCACATAGTGTGATGCAGCCCAGAGCTCCTCAGCTCACTTGATCCACCAACATCAGCCTCCCAGTGACTTGGATTACAGGCACATGCCACCGCACCCGGCGAGATATTCCTGCTGCAGGTAAAGGTGATAGAGGTAGGAGTCTGTGACGTAATTAAGAAGGATGGTTGTAGGCTAAAGGCCTTTGCATGGGAAAAACTAAGAAGTGCTGCTTCTATAAAGCTAGTGCATACACTGTCATTGGATGTCCAGTTGGGCCCTTGGTAGGTTTAGGTTGATTTGAAGATATTGGTACATATGCAGAAACACACATGAAATGTGATGTCATGCAAAACAGGTAAAAATATATAATCTGCCTAAATATATCATCAAAGGTGTATAATCAAAAGTAGTACACAACAAATAGGCAAAACACCAAAACAATAGATATGCATATCAAATGCCTTTAGTGATGGAGAATGTCATTTGCCTAGTTTGAGAGCTATTTGCCCAATGCAATTATGCAGTCTAAAATATCCACAGTGTGATTTCAAATGTTTTCTGATTATTTTCAAATATATTATTATATTTTAAATTATGTAACAACATTCCAACCTTGTATAACTTAATCTAGTACAAACATATGACATGATTCCACTTTTTGTATTCGTTTGCATCACCTTCAATAAGGGACTTCATTTGAAGGTGAATCTCAAATTCCAATGATTTGGCTAATCATTATTGTGGCTCATTTCACACAGGTATATGAACCTATCCGAACTGTCTGTCTGTCGATGGTGATGGTAGAGCTGGCCTCAGTTTCATGCTAAGCATCGCGCTAGCACTTACTACTCCCTCAACGGTCCTTGCTGCATTTTGTTATCGGTATTCACACATTTCGTCAGTAGTAGTCAGTATAATTCTCGATTATCAGAAGGTATAACGGTAATTGTTTTTGGGAAAGCTGCAAAATGTGTCGACTTTTCATGGTCTGATAAACATTTCGAAGAGACAATTCGTGTAGCAGATAAAAATACGTTTTAAAAAAATGGAAAGATTAGGTCTCGATGTTTCGCCAAGGCTGCACTGCAGCATCTACTCACAGGTATTATCCCACTACTGGACAGCACGGGGGATTTGACCTGCTTCGTTTCCGACCTGGGCCGGTTCACCCCTCCTTAGACAACCTGGTGGTCCAGGGCTCCCCGAGGAACACCATATCGATACCGAACTTAGCGTGGATACCCGTTCCACATAGTGTGATGCAGCCCAGAGCTCCTCAGCTCACTTGATCCACCAACATCAGCCTCCCAGTGACTTGGATTACAGGCACATGCCACCGCACCCGGCGAGATATTCCTGCTGCAGGTAAAGGTGATAGAGGTAGGAGTCTGTGACGTAATTAAGAAGGATGGTTGTAGGCTAAAGGCCTTTGCATGGGAAAAACTAAGAAGTGCTGCTTCTATAAAGCTAGTGCATACACTGTCATTGGATGTCCAGTTGGGCCCTTGGTAGGTTTAGGTTGATTTGAAGATATTGGTACATATGCAGAAACACACATGAAATGTGATGTCATGCAAAAACAGGTAAAAATATATAATCTGCCTAAATATATCATCAAAGGTGTATAATCAAAATTTGTACACAACAAATAGGCAAAACACCAAAACAATAGATATGCATATCAAATGCCTTTAGTGATGGAGAATGTCATTTGCCTAGTTTGAGAGCTATTTGCCCAATGCAATTATGCAGTCTAAAATATCCACAGTGTGATTTCAATTGTTTTCTGATTATTTTCAAATATATTATTATATTTTAAATTATGTAACAACATTCCAACCTTGTATAACTTAATCTAGTACAAACATATGACATGATTCCACTTTTTGTATTCGTTTGCATCACCTTCAATAAGGGACTTCATTTGAAGGTGAATCTCAAATTCCAATGATTTGGCTAATCATTATTGTGGCTCATTTCACACAGGTATATGAACCTATCCGAACTGTCTGTCTGTCGATGGTGATGGTAGAGCTGGCCTCAGTTTCATGCTAAGCATCGCGCTAGCACTTACTACTCCCTCAACGGTCCGTGCTGCATTTTGTTATCGGTATTCACACATTTCGTCAGTAGTAGTCAGTATAATTCTCGATTATCAGAAGGTATAACGGTAATTGTTTTTGGAAAGCTGCAAAATGTGTCGACTTTTCATGGTCTGATAAACATTTCGAAGAGACAATTCGTGTTAGCAGATAAAAATACGTTTTTAAAAAATGGAAAGATTAGGTCTCGATGTTTCGCCAAGGCTGCACTGCAGCATCTACTCACAGGTATTATCCCACTACTGGACAGCACGGGGGATTTGACCTGCTTCGTTTCCGACCTGGGCCGGTTTCACCCCTCCTTAGACAACCTGGTGGTCCCGGGCTCCCCCAGGAACACCATATCGATACCGAACTTAGCGTGGACACCCGTTCCACATAGTGTGCTGCAGCCCAGAGCTCCTCAGCTCACTTGATCCACCAACCTCAGCCTCCCAGTGACTTGGATTACAGGCACATGCCACCGCACCCGGCGAGATATTCCTGCTGCAGGTAAAGGTGATAGAGGTAGGAGTCTGTGACGTAATTACGAAGGATGGTTGTAGGCTAAAGGCCTTTGCATGGGAAAAACTAAGAAGTGCTGCTTCTATAAAGCTAGTGCATACACTGTCATTGGATGTCCAGTTGGGCCCTTGGTAGGTTTAGGTTGATTTGAAGATATTGGTACATATGCAGAAACACACATGAAATGTGATGTCATGCAAAAACAGGTAAAAATATATAATCTGCCTAAATATATCATCAAAGGTGTATAATCAAAATTTGTACACAACAAATAGGCAAAACACCAAAACAATAGATATGCATATCAAATGCCTTTAGTGATGGAGAATGTCATTTGCCTAGTTTGAGAGCTATTTGCCCAATGCAATTATGCAGTCTAAAATATCCACAGTGTGATTTCAATTGTTTTCTGATTATTTTCAAATATATTATTATATTTTAAATTATGTAACAACATTCCAACCTTGTATAACTTAATCTAGTACAAACATATGACATGATTCCACTTTTTGTATTCGTTTGCATCACCTTCAATAAGGGACTTCATTTGAAGGTGAATCTCAAATTCCAATGATTTGGCTAATCATTATTGTGGCTCATTTCACACAGGTATATGAACCTATCCGAACTGTCTGTCTGTCGATGGTGATGGTAGAGCTGGCCTCAGTTTCATGCTAAGCATCGCGCTAGCACTTACTACTCCCTCAACGGTCCTTGCTGCATTTTGTTATCGGTATTCACACATTTCGTCAGTAGTAGTCAGTATAATTTTCGATTATCAGAAGGTATAACGGTAATTGTTTTTGGAAAGCTGCAAAATGTGTCGACTTTTCATGGTCTGATAAACATTTCGAAGTGACATTCGTGTAGCAGATAAAAATACGTTTTTAAAAAAATGGAAAGATTAGGTCTCGATGTTTCGCCAGGCTGCACTGCAGCATCTACTCACAGGTATTATCCCACTACTGGACAGCACGGGGGATTTGACCTGCTTCGTTTCCGACCCTGGGCCGTTTCACTCCCTCCTTAGACAACCTGTGGTCCAGGGCCTCCCCCAGGAAACACCATATCGATACCGAACTTAGCGTGGATCACCCGTTCCACATAGTGTGATGCAGCCCCAGAGCTCCTCAGCTCACTTGATCCACCAACATCAGCCTCCCAGTGAACTTGATTACAGGCACATGCCACCGCACCCGGCGAGTATTCTGCTGCAGGTAAAGGTGATAGAGGTAGGAGTCTGTGACGTAATTAAGAAGGATGGGTTGTAGGCTAAAGGCCTTTGCATGGGACAAAACTAAGAAGTGCTGCTTCTATAAAGCTAGTGCATACACTGTCATTGGATGTCCAGTGGGCCCTTGGTAGGTTTAGGTTGATTTGAAGATATTGGTACATATGCAGAAAACACACATGAAATGTGATGTCATGCAAAACAGGTAATCAAAATATATAATCTGCCTAAATATATCATCAAAGGTGTATAATCAAATTTGTACACAACAAATAGGCAAAACACCAAAACACTAGATATGCATATCAAATGCCTTTAGTGATGGAGAATGTCATTGCCTAGTGAGACTATTTGCCAATGCAATTATGCAGTCTAAATATCCACAGTGTTGATTTCAATTGTTTTCTGATTATTTTCAAATATATTATTATATTTTTAAATTTGTAACAAACATTCCAACCTTGTATAACTTAATCTAGTACAAACATATGACATGATTCCACTTTTTGTATTCGTTTGCATCACCTTCAATAAGGGACTTCATTTGAAGGTGAATCTCAAATTCCAATGATTTGGCTAATCATTATTGTGGCTCATTTCACACAGGTATATGAACCTATTCCGAAATGTCTGTCTGTCGATGGTGATGGTAGAGCTGGCCTCAGTTTCATGTAATCAATGCGCTAGCACTTACCACTCCCTCACGGTCCTTGCTGCATTTTGTTATCGGTTAATTCACACATTCGTCAGTAGTAGTCAGTATATTCTCGTTATCAGAAGGTTATATAACGGTTTAATTGTTTTTGGAAAGCTGCAAATGTGTCGACTTTCATGGTCTGATAAACATTTCGAAGAGACAATTCGTGTAGCAGTAAAAATACGTTTTTAAAAAATGGAAAGATAGGTCTTCGATGTTTCGCCAAGGCTGTCACTGCAGCAATCTACTCACAGTATATCCCACTACTGGACAGCACGGGGATTGACCTGCTCGTTTCCGACCTGGGCCGAGTTCACCCACTCCTTAGACAACCTGGTGGTCCGGGCCCCCAGGAAACACCATATCGATACCGAACTTAGCGTGGACACCGTTCCACATAGTGTGCTGCAGCACAGAGCTCCTCAGCTCACTTGATCCACTCAACCTCAGCCTCCCAGTGGACTTGGATTACAGGCACATGCCACCGCACCCGGCGAGATATTTCCGCTGCAGGTAAAGGTGATAGGAGGTAGGAGTCTGTGACGTAATACGAAGGATGGTTGTAGGCTAAGGCCTTTGCATGGGAAAAACTAAGAAGTGCTGCTTCTATAAAGGCTAGTGCATACACTGTCATTGGATGTCCAGTTGGGCCCTTGGTAGGTTTAGGTTGATTTGAAGATATTGGTAATATGCAGAAACACACATGAAATGTGATGTCATGCAAAAACAGGTAAAAATATAATAATCTGCCTAAATATATCATCAAGGTGTATAATCAAAAGTGTACACAACAAATAGCAAAACACCAAAACAATAGATATGCATATCAATGCCTTTAGTGATGGAGATGTCCATTGCCTAGTTTGAGAGCTATTTGCCCAATGCAATTATGCAGTCTAAAATATCCACAGTGTGATTTCAATGTTTTCTGATTATTTCAAATATAATTATTATATTTTAAATTATGTAACAACATTCCAAACCTTTGTATACTTAATCTAGTACAAACATATGACATGATTCCACTTTTTGTATTCGTTGCATCACCTTCAATAAGGGACTTCATTTGAAGGTGAATCCAAATTCCAATGATTTGGCTAATCATATTGTGGCTCATTTCACACAGGTATATGAACCTATCCGAACTGTCTGTCTGTCGATGGTGATGGTAGAGCTGGCCTCAGTTTCATGCTAAGCATCGCGCTAGCACTTACTACTCCCTCAACGGTCCTTGCTTGCATTTGTTTATCGGTATTCACACATTTCGTCAGTAGTAGTCAGTATAATTCTCGATTATCAGAAGGATATAACGGTAATTGTTTTTGGAAAGCTGCAAAATGTGTCGACTTTTCATGGTCTGATAAACATTTCGAAAGTGACAATTCGTGTAGCAGATAAAAATACGTTTTTTAAAAATGGAAAGATTAGGTCTCGATGTTTCGCCAAGGCTGCACTGCAGCATCTACTCACAGGTATTATCCCACTACTGGACAGCACGGGGGATTTGACCTGCTTCGTTTCCGACCTGGGCCGGTTCACCCCTCCTTAGACAACCTGGTGGTCCCGGGCTCCCCCAGGAACACCATATCGATACCGAACTAGCGTGGAACACCCGTTCCACATAGTGTGCTGCATGCCCAGAGCTCCTCAGCTCACTTGATCCACCAACCTCAAGCCTCCCAGTGACTTGGATTACAGGCACATGCCACCGCACCCGGCGAGATATTCAGCTGCAGGTAAAGGTGATAGAGGTGAGGAGTCGTGACGTAATTACGAAGGATGGTTGTAGGCTAAAGGCCTTTGCATGGGAAAAACTAAGAAGTGCTGCTTCTATAAAGCTAGTGCATACCACTGTCATTGGATGTCCAGTTAGGGCCCTTGGTAGGTTTAGGTTGATTTGACAGATACTTGGTACCTATGCAGAAACCAAACATGAAATGTGATGTCATGCAAAAACAGTACAAAATATATAATCTGCCTAAATATATCATCAAGGTGTATAATCAAACAGTTGTACACAACAAATAGGCAAAACACCAAACCATAGATATGCATATCAAATGCCTTTAGTGATGGAGAATGTCATTTGCCTAGTTTGAGAGCTATTTGCCCAATGCAATTATGCAGTCTAAAATATCCACAGTGTGATTTCAATTGTTTTCTGATTATTTTCAAATATATTATTATATTTTTAAATTATGTAACAACATTCCAACCTTGTATAACTTAATCTAGTACAAACATATGACATGATTCCACTTTTTGTATTCGTTTGCATCACCTTCAATAAGGGACTTCATTTGAAGGTGAATCTCAAATTCCAATGATTTGGCTAATCATTATTGTGGCTCATTTCACACAGGTATATGAACCTATCCGAACTGTCTGTCTGTCGATGGTGATGGTAGAGCTGGCCTCAGTTTCATGCTAATCATCGCGCTAGCACTTACTACTCCCTCAACGGTCCTTGCTGCATTTTGTTATCGGTATTCACACATTTCGTCAGTAGTAGTCAGTATAATTCTCGATTATCAGAAGGTATAACGGTAATTGTTTTTGGAAAGCTGCAAAATGTGTCGACTTTTCATGGTCTGATAAACATTTCGAAGTGACAATTCGTGTAGCAGATAAAAATACGTTTTTAAAAATGGAAGATTAGGTCTCGATGTTTCGCCAAGGCTGCACTGCAGCATCTACTCACAGGTATTATCCCACTACTGGACAGCACGGGGGATTTGACCTGCATCGTTTCCGACCTGGGCCGGTTCACCCCACCTTAGACAACCTGGTGGTCCCGGGCTCCCCCAGGAACACCATATCGATACCGAACTTAGCGTGGACACCCGTTCCACATAGTGTGCTGCAGCCCAGAGCTCCTCAGCTCACTTGATCCACCAACCTCAGCCTCCAGTGACTTGGATTATAGGCCCATGCCACCACAACCCGGCGAGATATTCAGCTGCAGGTAAAGGTGATAGAGGTAGGAGTCTGTGACGTAATTACGAAGGATGGTTGTAGGCTAAAGGCCTTTGCATGGGAAAACTAAGAAGTGCTGCTTCTATAAAGCTAGTGCATACACTGTCATTGGATGTCCAGTTGGGCCCTTGGTAGGTTTAGGTTGATTTGAAGATATTGGTACATATGCAGAAACACACATGAAATGTGATGTCATGCAAAAACAGGTAAAAATATATAATCTGCCTAAATATATCATCAAAGGTGTATCATCAAAAGTTGTACACAACAAATAGGCAAAACACCAAATCAATAGATATGCATATCAAATGCCTTAGTGATGGAGAATGTCATTTGCCTAGTTTGAGAGCTATTTGCCCCAATGCAATTATGCAGTCTAAAATATCCACAGTGTGATTTCAATTGTTTTCTGATTATTTTCAAATATATTATTATATTTTAAATTATGTAACAACATTCCAACCTTGTATAACTTAATCTAGTACAAACATATGACATGATGACATGATGACTTTTCATGGTCTGATAAACATTTCGAAGTGACAATTCGTGTAGCAGATAAAAATACTTTTTTTTTTAATGGAAAGATTAGGTCTCGATGTTTTGCCAAGGCTGCATTGCAGCATCTACTCACAGGTATTATCCCACTACTGGACAGCACGGGGGATTTGACCTGCTTCTTCTCCAACCTGGGCCAGTTCACCCCTCCTTAGACAACCTGGTGGTCCCGGTATCCCCCAGGAACACCATATCGATACCAAACTTAGCGTGGAGACCCGTTCGACATATTGTGCTGCAGCCAGAGCTCCTCAGCTCACTTGATCCACCAACCTCAGCCTCCCAGTGACTTGGATTACAGGCACATGCCACCGGCACCCGGCGAGATATTTAGCTGCAGGTAAAGGTGATAGAGGTAGGAGTCTGTGACGTAATTACGAAGGATGGTTGTAGGCTAAAGGCTTTTGCATGGGAAAAAACTAAGAAGTGCTGCTTCTATAAAGCTAGTGCATACACTGTCATTGGATGTCCAGTTGGGCCCTTGGTAGGTTTAGGTTGATTTGAAGATATTGGTACATATGCAGAAACACACATGAAATGTGATGTCATGCAAAAACAGGTAAAAATATATAATCTGCCTAAATATATCATCAAAGGTGTATCATCAAAAGTTGTACACAACAAATAGGCAAACACCAAAACAATAGATAATGCATATCAAATGCCTTTAGTGATGGAGAATGTCATTTGCCTAGTTTGAGAGCTCTTGCCAAGAATGATCTTTGGTGTCTGGTAGTGCGGCTTGTTGCCTTGAACTCGTGAGATCATACTGTTGTTGTGTACGTGTTAGACATTTTTGCAGAGCACTTGTGTAATCGTGCAGGAGCACAAATTGTAGGAAGTGCCCATGATGTGGCAGCAGCGTCTCTGAAGACGTCCAAGTCCCTGGAGAGACAAGAGACTTGATTCCACTCACTGATATGTTCTGTTGACATGTAGCCTATGTCACTTGACTTATTTCTGTCCTGTACACTAATTAAAGAAAAGTCTAATGTAGCCAGAATTAGAGGAAGGAAGGAACACCATGTCTGATTAACCAATCAAATTAATATGACCATAGTAGCCTTTCCTGCAGTCAAATGATGCAGTCATGGGTGGAATATTATTAATATTTTTCATATCATAATTAATAAACATAACTTAAAAAAGACTGCAGAAAAACTGTTGTTTCTATTTCAAACGATTGAGTCATATTTCAATATTCTGTGATGTATATAAAGTGTAATATTGGAATATTCAACTCATAATTGAATACATTTCAACTCTATATCTGACGTGGTACATGTGTCTTCTTTTTTTAAGCCCATAACCATTTGTGTGAGGTGTATACTTTGTTTTCAAAGTAGATGTGTTTAAGACTACCAAGAAACACTTTGTGTGACCCTGATTTAGCTCACTGCAGTGAAAGGTTGTTAAGGCAAAGTCACTACAATGAACTATATACTCTTAGCACTAGATGGAGCAAATATATCAAATATAGCTCACTGAGCTGTTGTGAAATAATGGGCAGTGGTGTAACAGTACTGAAAAAAATATTTTATGTACTATTTAAGTCGTTTTTTGGGGGTATCTGTACTTTATTACTATTTGTAGTTTTAGCAACTTTTACTTTTACTTCACTTACATTCCTAAAGAAAATAATGTACTTTTTACTCTATACGTTTCCCCTGACACAAAAAGTTCTCGGTACATTTTCAATGCTTAGCAAGGACAGGAAAATGGTCCAAATGGGTGTCACTGAGTAGGCTGATACCCATTTCATCGGTGCACAATCCATAGGTAAGGCTGAGTGCAATATGGATTTCCGATACGCACAATAGGCTGAATAGTGAGGTGATTTCCCACATTCAAAGTCCTGCAATAAGTGCGAAGTCACTAATATTTCTGTAAACCTTTGAGAATTGTGTTCTGTGGGGGTCACTGAGTATACTGATACTACCATTTCATGGGTACACATTCCATCGTTTGGGCAGCAGGTAGCCCTAGTGGTTAGGAGTGTTGGACTAGTAACTGAATGATTGCAAGATCACATCCCATGCTGACAAAGTAAAAAATCTGTTGTTCTGCCCCTCAACAAGGCAGTTAACCCACGTTCTTCAGCTGTCAATGAAAATAAGAATTGTTCTTAACTGACTTCCCTAGTTAAATAAATGTCATTCCTATACTGTCCTTTTGCTCGTTTGATGATCTGCAGAGGTCATAGTGGGACTTCTTGTACGTTGTCGCTGTCCTCAGCTGTCGCCTCAGGGTTGTCTGTGTGGGAGTGACTAAGAACATCATTGGGGGGCCCCCTGGAGTCAGGGCCCCTGGGCACATGCCCTGCGTGCCCGGTCAGTAATCTGGTGATGATTACAACAAGGTTAGATAGTTGGTGTTACGGATACAGGTATCCTGTGTTCTTTTCTCTCCTTCTCCCCTCACAGGTGAAAATCATCACTCCCCAATCAGTCACCAATCAATCATCAATCAGAAGACACACCTTCTCCAGGTTTCCTACTCAATCACAGTTCCTGTCCTTCGTTTAATAACCCTGTCAGTTGTTTGCTCTAGAGCTCAATCTCTCTGTAAATGCCATATGTCTGTAGATTTATATGTTTCAACTCTCGCCTACTATGTCTCTCTCTCGCTTTATGTATTGAAACTCTCTTTTGTTTGAGCACCTCCTTATCACTTTGTCCCCACCTGTGAGTATTATTTTTGTTATGGTGTTTGATGGTGGGAAAATGGGGAACCAAGACAATTCCCCCATGGCTCTACACTACCCGTAGGTAAACTTTGTTACACTCGTTAGAACGGGCGGACAAACCCACTGTATTTTTGGGTAGGTTGTTAGCTTGTGTTTTTGAATACTTATTTTTCTTTCCTTGGGTCCAACTTTTTTCTTTGAGTTTAATGGAGTGCAATAATAACACAGCAATACATGGAGCCAGACATTTTTTTTTAATTGCATAAATTATTATGATTTGTTCTTTTCAGAGAATCAAATGCCATCTGATGACATCACTGTGAGAAACAAAGACATGTTACACTTATCTTATTAGTTAAAAAAATAGCTATATTTGTATTAATTGATTACTATTGTTACTCATGGTATGGTCTGATTCAAAAGGCACTCGCTCATCTGAGCTATCTTTGTTGTAGGTGTATGGTAGATGAGAAAAAAGATCAAACCCGCACACTGCTCTTGCTAGTATTTCTGCTCTTTATTAAGCTCTATGTATCGGCCTCAAGGCCATTGTCAGAGTTTTGAGGAACGCAACATTTAAAAAAAAAATCCCTTTTCGATCTTGTCTCATGGCTGCAACTCCAACGGGCTCGGGAAGTGAAGGTCAAGTCATTCATCCTCCGAAACACGACCCACCAAACCCCCCTTAACACCCACTCGCACCAATGTGTGGAGGAAACCCCATTCAACTGACTACCGAGGTCAGCCTGCAGGTGCCCTTATTAAAGTGCAGTGATACTAGCAAAAGCAGTGTGCTGGTTTCTTTTTTTTCTCATGTATGCAATAAACCATTCCACTCCACCAACCAGAGTCAGTGCATCAATATTAAATGTTTAGTCATATGAAACATGCTTGGACCCAGTTGTGATCAACACATGAGACTAATGTCCAATTAAATACTTTTCAATAACAATTTTTGACACTTGTAGAGTCAATGCTGACAGTATCATTTATGCCTCTTGACCACTCCAATATAAATCCCCTTCCGATTGTTTGATGTAAGTGAAGCTACTATACTGTACATATTGTTAGATTTGACTCTCCCTCCCTCCTATAAGCTGTTTAAAGCCTTTACTTTATTGTGACAGTGTGTGTGT